>NW_025956013.1:0-33604 GCF_023159225.1 Perognathus longimembris pacificus | reverse complement strand
GCATTGTGGTGAGGGAACAGAGAAAAAAACTCATTTAGGACCTGCACTTACGAAGGGGGGTAGGCATCAGTATATCAGGGAGTATCCCTTCTGAGAATAAAAACAGCTGAGCTTGTTAAGGTAATTACACAGGGGAAAGGATAATGTACTTGGAACTCCTCAGTAGTATCTGATTTGTGGTGAGGGGAGAGAGATAAAAGCTCAGTTAAGAACGACATGAACATGCTGCATAGGTAGCTGTTTATCAGTAAATATCTGCACTGAGATTAAGAAAAGCAGTAGCTTAATAAATTAAGTACTTCCTTGTATGGTTACTGTACTGGTATCTCCCCCAAAGAATCTGGATTGTGGTGAGGGAACAGAGAAAAAAGCTCATTTAGGACCTGCACTTACGAAGGGGGTAGGCAGCTGTATATCAGGAGTATCCCTTCTGAGAATAAAAACAGCTGGAGCTGGTTAAGGTAATTACACAGGGGAAAGGATAATGTACTAGGAACAACTCAGAAGAATCTGATTTGTGGTGAGGGGAGAGAGATAAATGCTCATTTAGGAACGACATGAAAATGCTGCATAGGTAGCTGTTTATCAGTATATATCTCCACTGAGATTAAGAAAAGCAGTAGCTTAATAAATTAAGAACTTCCTGGTATGGTTACTGTACTGGTAACTCCCCAAAACAATCTGGATTGTGGTGAGGGAACAGAGAAAAAAGCTCATTTAGGACCTGCACTTAGGAAGGGGGTAGGCAGCTGTATATCAGGGAGTAAACCTTCTGAGAATAAAAACAGCTGGAGCTTGTTAAGGTAATTACACAGGGGAAAGGATAATGTGCTAGGAACTCCTCAGAAGAATCTGATTTGTGGTGAGGGGAGAGAGATAAAAGCTCATTTAGGAACGACATGTACATGCAACGTAAGTACATGTTTATCAGTAAATATCTCCACTGAGATTAAGAAAGCGAGTAGCTTAATAAATTAAGTACTTCCTGGCATGGTTACTGTACTGGTAACTCCCCAAAAGAATCTGGATTGTGGTGAGGGAACAGAGAAAAATCTCATTTAGGACCTGCACTTACGAAGTGGGTAGGCAATTAATATCAGGGAGTATCTCTTCTGAGAATAAAAACAGCTGGAGTTGTTAAGGTAATTACACAGGAGAAAGGATAATGTACTGGGAACTCCTCAGAAGAATCTGATTTGTGGTGAGGGGAGAGAGATAAAAGCTCATTTACGAACGACATGAAAATGCTGCATATGTAGCTGTTTATCAGTAATTTCTCCACTGAGATTAAGAAAAGCAGTAGCTTAATAAATTAAGTACTTCCTGGTATTGTCTCTTGTACTGGTAACTCCCCAAAAGAATCTGGATTGTGGTGAGGGAAGAGAGAAAAAGCTCATTAGGACCTGCACTTACGAAGGGAGTAGGCAGCTCTATATCAGGGGGTAAACGTTCTGAGAATAAAAACACCTGGAGCATGTTAAGGTAATTACACAGGGGAAAGGATAATGTACTGGGAACTCCTCAGAAGAATCTGATTTGTGGTGAAGGGAGAGAGATAAAAGCTCATTTAGGAACGACATGAACATGCTGCATAGGTAGCTGTTTATCAGAAAATATCTCCACTGAGATTAAGAAAAGCAGTAGCTTAATAAATTAAGTACTTCCTGGTATGGTTACTGTACTGGTAACTCACCAAAAAAATCTGGATTGTGGTGAGGGAACAGAGAAAAAATCTCATTTAGGACCTGCACTTACGAAGGGGGTAGGCAGCTGTATATCAGGGAGTATCCCTTCTGAGAATAAAAACAGTTGGGGCTTGTTAAGGTAATTGCACAGGGTAAAGGATAATGTACTGGGAACTCCTCATTAGAATCTGATTTGTGTTGAGGGAAGAGAGATAAAAGCTCATTTAGGAACGACATGAAAATGCTGCATATGTAGCTGTTTATCAGTAAATATCTCCACTGATATTAAGAAAAGCAGTAGCTTAATAAATTAAGTACTTCCTGGTATGGTTACTGTACTGGTAACTCCCCAATAGAATCTGGATTGTGGTGAGGGAACAGAGAAAAAAGCTCATTTAGGAACTGCACTTACGAAGGGGGTAGGCAGCTGTATATCAGGGAGTAAACCTTCTGAGAATAAAAACAGCTGGAGCTTGTTAAGGTAATTACACAGGGGAAAGGATAATGAACTGGGAACTCCTCAGAAGAATCTGATTTGTGGTGAGGGGAGAGAGATAAAAGCTCATTTAAGAACGACATGAACATGCTGCACAGGTAGCTGTTTATCAGTAAATATCTGCACTGAGATTAAGAAAAGCAGTAGCTTAATAAATTAAGTACTTCCTTGTATGGTTACTGTACTGGTATCTCCCCCAAAGAATCTGGATTGTGGTGAGGGAACAGAGAAAAAAGCTCATTTAGGACCTGCACTTACGAAGGGGGTAGGCAGCTGTATATCAGGGAGTATCCCTTCTGAGAATAAAAACAGCTGGAGCTGGTTAAGGTAATTACACAGGGAAAGGATAATGTACTAGGAACAACTCAGAAGAATCTGATTTGTGGTGAGTGGAGAGAGATAAATGCTCATTTAGGAACGACATGAAAATGCTGCATAGGTAGCTGTTTATCAGTATATATCTCCACTGAGATTAAGAAAAGCAGTATCTTAATAAATTAAGAACTTCCTGGTATGGTTACTGTACTGGTAACTCCCCAAAACAATCTGGATTGTGGTGAGGGAACAGAGAAAAAAGCTCATTTAGGACCTGCACTTAGGAAGGGGGTAGGCAGCTGTATATCAGGGAGTAAACCTTCTGAGAATAAAAACAGCTGGAGCTTGTTAAGGTAATTACACAGGGGAAAGGATAATGTACTAGGAACTCCGCACAAGAATCTGATTTGTGGTGAGGGGAGAGAGATAAAAGCTCATTTAGGAACGACATGTACATGCAACGTAAGTACATGTTTATCAGTAAATATCTCCACTGAGATTAAGAAAAGCAGTAGCTTAATGAGTTAAGTACTTCCTGGTATGGTTACTGTACTGGTAACTCCCAAAAGAATCTGGATTGTGGTGAGGGAACAGAGAAAAAAGCTCATTTAGGACCTGCACTTACGAAGGGGGTAGGCAGCTGTATATCACGGAGTAAACCTTCTGAGAATAAAAACAGCTGGAGCTTGTTAAGGTAATTACACAGGGGAAAGCATAATGTACTGGGAACTCCTCAGAAGAATCTGATTCGTGGTGAGGGGAGAGAGATAAAAGCTCATTTAGGAACGTCATGAACATGCTGCATAGGTAGCTGTTTTTCAGTAAATATCTCCACTGAGATTAAAAAAAGCAGTAGCTTAATAAATTAAGTACTTCCTGGTATGGTTACTGTACTGGTAACTCCCCAAAAGAATCTGGATTGTGGTGAGGGAACAGAGAAAAAAGCTCATTTAGGACCTGCACTTACGAAGGGGGCAGGCAGCTCTATATCAGGGAGTAAACCTTCTGAGAATAAAACAGCTGGAGCTTGTTAAGTTAATTACACAGGGGAAAGGATAATGTACGGGGAACTCCTCAGAAAAATCTGATTTGTGGTGAAGGGAGAGAGATAAAAGCTCATTAGGAACGACATGAACATGCTGCGTAGGTAGCTGTTTATCAGTAAATATCTCCACTGAGATTAAGAAAAGCAGTAGTTTAATAAATTAAGTATTTCCTGGTATGATTACTCTACTGGTAACTCCCCAAAACAATCTGGATTGTGGTGAGGGAACAGAGAAAAAAGCTCACTTAGGACCTGCAATTACGAAGGGGGTAGGCACCTGTATATCAGGGAGTATCACTTCTGAGAATAAAAACAGCAGGAGCTTGTTAAGGTAATTACAAAGGGTTAAGGATAATGTACTGGGAACTCCTCAGAATAATCTGATTTGTGGTGAGGGGAGAGAGAATAAAGCTCATTTAGGAACAACATGTAAATGCTGCATAGGTAGCTGTTTATCAGTAAATATCACCACTGAGATTAAGAAAAGCAGTAGCTTAATAAATTAAGTAATAAATTAAGTGTTATGGTTACTGTACTGGTAACTCCCCAAAAGAATCTGCATTGTGGTGAGGGAACAGAGAAAAAAGCTCATTTAGGACCTGCACTTACGAAGGGGGTAGGCAGCTGTATATCAGGGAGAATCCCTTCTGAGAATAAAAACAGCTGGTGCTTGTTAAGGTAATTACAAATGGGAAAGGATAATGTACTGGGAACTCCTCAGAAGAATCTGATTTGTGGTGAGGGGAGAGAGATAAAAGCTCATTTAAGAACGACATGAACCTGCTGCGTAGGTAGCTGTTTAGCAGTAAATATCTCCACTTAGATTAAGAAAAGCAATAGGTTAATATATAAGTACTTGCTGGTATGGTTACTGTACTGGTAACTCCCCAAAAGAATCTGCATTGTGGTGAGGGAACAGAGAAAAAAGCTCATTTAGGACCTACACTTACGAAGGGGGTAGGCAGCTGTCTATCAGGGAGTAAACTTTCTGATAATAAAAACAGCTGGAGCTGGTTAAGGTAATTACACAGGGGAAAGGATAATGTACTGGGAACACCTCAGAAGAATCTGATTTGTGGTGAGGGGAGAGAGATAAAAGCTCATTTAGGAACGACATGAACATGGTGCGTAGGTAGCTGTTTATCAGTAAATATCTCCACTGAGATTAAGAAAAGCAGTAGCTTAATAAATTAAGTACTTCCTGGTATGGTTACTCTACTGGTAACTCCCCAAAAGAATCTGGATTGTGGTGAGTTAAGAGAGAAAAAAGCTCATTTAGGACCTGCACTTACGAAGGGGGTAGGCAGCTGTATATCAGGGAGTAAACCTTCTGAGAACAAAAACAGCTGGATCTTCTTAAGGTAATTGCACAGGGGAAAGGATAATGTACTGGGAACTCCTTAGAAGAATCGGATTTGTGGTGAGGGGAGAGAGATAAAAGCTCATTTAGGAACGACATGAACATGCTGCGTAAGCTGCTGTTTATCAGGAAATATCTCCACTGAGATAAAGAAAAGCAGTAGCTTAATAAATTAAGTACTTGCTGGTATGGTTACTGTACTGGTAACTCCCCAATAGAATCTGGATTGTGGTGACGGAACAGAGAAAAAAGCTCATTTAGGACCTGCACTTACGAAGGGGGTAGGCAGCTGTATATCAGGGAGTAAACCTTCTGAGAATAAAAACAGCTGGAGCTTGTTAAGGTAATTACACAGGGGAAAGGATAATGTACTGGGAACTTATCAGAAGAATCTGATTTGTGGTGAGGGGAGAGAGATAAAAGCTCATTTAGGAACCTCATGAATATGCTGCGTAGGTAGCTGTTTATCAGTAAATATCTCCACTGAGATTAAGAAAAGCAGTAGCTTAATAAATTAAGTACTTGCTGGTATGGTTACTGTACTGGTAACTCCCCAATAGAATCTGGATTGTGGTGAGGGAACAGAGAAAAAAGCTCATTTATTACCTGCACGTACGAAGGGGGTAGGCAGCTGTATATCAGGGAGTAAACATTCTGAGAATAAAAACAGCTGGAGCTTGTTAAGATAATTACACAGGGGAAAGGATAATGTACTGGGAACTCCTCAGAAGAATCTGATTTGTGGTGAGGGGAGAGAGATAAAAGCTCATTTAGGAACGTCATGAACATGCTGCGTAGGTAGCTGTTTATCAGTATATATCTCCACTGAGATTAAAAAAAGCAGTAGCTTAATAAATTAAGTACTTCCTGGTATGGTTACTGTACTGGTATCTCCCCAAAAGAATCTGGATTGTGGTGAGGGAACAGAGAAAAAAGCTCATTTCAGACCTGCACTTACGAAGGGGGCAGTCAGCTGTATATCAGTGAGTAAACCTTCTGAGAATAAAACAGCTGGAGCTTGTTAAGGTAATTACACAGGGGAAAGGATAATATACGGTGAACTCCTCACAAAAATCTGATTTGTGGTGAAGGGAGAGAGATAAAAGCTCATTTAGGAACGACATGAACATGATGCGTAGGTAGCTGTTTATCAGTAAATATCTCCACTGAGATTAAGAAAAGCAGTAGCTTAATAAATTAAGTATTTCCTGTTATGGTTACTGTACTGGTAACTCCCCAAAAGAATCTGCATTGTGGTGAGGGAACAGAGAAAAAAACTCATTTAGGACCTGCACTTACGAAGGGGGTAGGCATCAGTATATCAGGGAGTATCCCTTCTGAGAATAAAAACAGCTGGAGCTTGTTAAGGTAATTACACAGGGGAAAGGATAATGTACTGGGAACTGCTCAGAAGAATCTGATTTGTGGTGAGTGGAGAGATAAAAGCTCATTTAGGAACGACATGAAAATGCTGCATATGTAGCTGTTTATCAGTAAATATCTCCACTGATATTAAGAAAAGCAGTAGCTTAATAAATTAAGTACTTCCTGGTATGGTTACTGTACTGGTAACTCCCCAATAGAATCTGGATTGTGGTGAGGGAACAGAGAAAAAAGCTCATTTAGGAACTGCACTTACGAAGGGGGTAGGCAGCTGTATATCAGGGAGTAAACCTTCTGAGAATAAAAACAGCTGGAGCTTGTTAAGGTAATTACACAGGGGAAAGGATAATGAACTGGGAACTCCTCAGAAGAATCTGATTTGTGGTGAGGGGAGAGAGATAAAAGCTCATTTAAGAACGACATGAACATGCTGCATAGGTAGCTGTTTATCAGTAAATATCTGCACTGAGATTAAGAAAAGCAGTAGCTTAATAAATTAAGTACTTCCTTGTATGGTTACTGTACTGGTATCTCCCCCAAAGAATCTGGATTGTGGTGAGGGAACAGAGAAAAAAGCTCATTTAGGACCTGCACTTACGAAGGGGGTAGGCAGCTGTATATCAGGGAGTATCCCTTCTGAGAATAAAAACAGCTGGAGCTGGTTAAGGTAATTACACAGGGGAAAGGATAATGTACTAGGAACAACTCAGAAGAATCTGATTTGTGGTGAGTGGAGAGAGATAAATGCTCATTTAGGAACGACATGAAAATGCTGCATAGGTAGCTGTTTATCAGTATATATCTCCACTGAGATTAAGAAAAGCAGTATCTTAATAAATTAAGAACTTCCTGGTATGGTTACTGTACTGGTAACTCCCCAAAACAATCTGGATTGTGGTGAGGGAACAGAGAAAAAAGCTCATTTAGGACCTGCACTTAGGAAGGGGGTAGGCAGCTGTATATCAGGGAGTAAACCTTCTGAGAATAAAAACAGCTGGAGCTTGTTAAGGTAATTACACAGGGGAAAGGATAATGTACTAGGAACTCCGCACAAGAATCTGATTTGTGGTGAGGGGAGAGAGATAAAAGCTCATTTAGGAACGACATGTACATGCAACGTAAGTACATGTTTATCAGTAAATATCTCCACTGAGATTAAGAAAAGCAGTAGCTTAATGAGTTAAGTACTTCCTGGTATGGTTACTGTACTGGTAACTCCCCAAAAGAATCTGGATTGTGGTGAGGGAACAGAGAAAAAAGCTCATTTAGGACCTGCACTTACGAAGGGGGTAGGCAGCTGTATATCACGGAGTAAACCTTCTGAGAATAAAAACAGCTGGAGCTTGTTAAGGTAATTACACAGGGGAAAGCATAATGTACTGGGAACTCCTCAGAAGAATCTGATTCGTGGTGAGGGGAGAGAGATAAAAGCTCATTTAGGAACGTCATGAACATGCTGCATAGGTAGCTGTTTTTCAGTAAATATCTCCACTGAGATTAAAAAAAGCAGTAGCTTAATAAATTAAGTACTTCCTGGTATGGTTACTGTACTGGTAACTCCCCAAAAGAATCTGGATTGTGGTGAGGGAACAGAGAAAAAAGCTCATTTAGGACCTGCACTTACGAAGGGGGCAGGCAGCTCTATATCAGGGAGTAAACCTTCTGAGAATAAAACAGCTGGAGCTTGTTAAGTTAATTACACAGGGGAAAGGATAATGTACGGGGAACTCCTCAGAAAAATCTGATTTGTGGTGAAGGGAGAGAGATAAAAGCTCATTAGGAACGACATGAACATGCTGCGTAGGTAGCTGTTTATCAGTAAATATCTCCACTGAGATTAAGAAAAGCAGTAGTTTAATAAATTAAGTATTTCCTGGTATGATTACTCTACTGGTAACTCCCCAAAACAATCTGGATTGTGGTGAGGGAACAGAGAAAAAAGCTCACTTAGGACCTGCAATTACGAAGGGGGTAGGCACCTGTATATCAGGGAGTATCACTTCTGAGAATAAAAACAGCAGGAGCTTGTTAAGGTAATTACAAAGGGTTAAGGATAATGTACTGGGAACTCCTCAGAATAATCTGATTTGTGGTGAGGGGAGAGAGAATAAAGCTCATTTAGGAACAACATGTAAATGCTGCATAGGTAGCTGTTTATCAGTAAATATCACCACTGAGATTAAGAAAAGCAGTAGCTTAATGAATTAAGTAATAAATTAAGTGTTATGGTTACTGTACTGGTAACTCCCCAAAAGAATCTGCATTGTGGTGAGGGAACAGAGAAAAAAGCTCATTTAGGACCTGCACTTACGAAGGGGGTAGGCAGCTGTATATCAGGGAGTATCCCTTCTGAGAATAAAAACAGCTGGTGCTTGTTAAGGTAATTACAAATGGGAAAGGATAATGTACTGGGAACTCCTCAGAAGAATCTGATTTGTGGTGAGGGGAGAGAGATAAAAGCTCATTTAAGAACGACATGAACATGCTGCGTAGGTAGCTGTTTAGCAGTAAATATCTCCACTTAGATTAAGAAAAGCAATAGGTTAATATATAAGTACTTGCTGGTATGGTTACTGTACTGGTAACTCCCCAAAAGAATCTGCATTGTGGTGAGGGAACAGAGAAAAAAGCTCATTTAGGACCTACACTTACGAAGGGGGTAGGCAGCTGTCTATCAGGGAGTAAACCTTCTGATAATAAAAACAGCTGGAGCTGGTTAAGGTAATTACACAGGGGAAAGGATAATGTACTGGGAACACCTCAGAAGAATCTGATTTGTGGTGAGGGGAGAGAGATAAAAGCTCATTTAGGAACGACATGAACATGGTGCGTAGGTAGCTGTTTATCAGTAAATATCTCCACTGAGATTAAGAAAAGCAGTAGCTTAATAAATTAAGTACTTCCTGGTATGGTTACTCTACTGGTAACTCCCCAAAAGAATCTGGATTGTGGTGAGTTAAGAGAGAAAAAAGCTCATTTAGGACCTGCACTTACGAAGGGGGTAGGCAGCTGTATATCAGGGAGTAAACCTTCTGAGAACAAAAACAGCTGGATCTTCTTAAGGTAATTGCACAGGGGAAAGGATAATGTACTGGGAACTCCTTAGAAGAATCGGATTTGTGGTGAGGGGAGAGAGATAACAGCTCATTTAGGAACGACATAAACATGCTGCGTTAGCTGCTGTTTATCAGGAAATATCTCCACTGAGATTAAGAAAAGCAGTAGCTTAATAAATTAAGTACTTGCTGGTATGGTTACTGTACTGGTAACTCCCCAATAGAATCTGGATTGTGGTGAGGGAACAGAGAAAAAAGCTCATTTAGGACCTGCACTTACGAAGGGGGTAGGCAGCTGTATATCAGGGAGTAAACCTTCTGAGAATAAAAACAGCTGGAGCTTGTTAAGGTAATTACACAGGGGAAAGGATAATGTACTGGGAACTTATCAGAAGAATCTGATTTGTGGTGAGGGGAGAGAGATAAAAGCTCATTTAGGAACCTCATGAATATGCTGCGTAGGTAGCTGTTTATCAGTAAATATCTCCACTGAGATTAAGAAAAGCAGTAGCTTAATAAATTAAGTACTTGCTGGTATGGTTACTGTACTGGTAACTCCCCAGTAGAATCTGGATTGTGGTGAGGGAACAGAGAAAAAAGCTCATTTATTACCTGCACGTACGAAGGGGGTAGGCAGCTGTATATCAGGGAGTAAACATTCTGAGAATAAAAACAGCTGGAGCTTGTTAAGATAATTACACAGGGGAAAGGATAATGTACTGGGAACTCCTCAGAAGAATCTGATTTGTGGTGAGGGGAGAGAGATAAAAGCTCATTTAGGAACGTCATGAACATGCTGCGTAGGTAGCTGTTTATCAGTATATATCTCCACTGAGATTTAAAAAAGCAGTAGCTTAATAAATTAAGTACTTCCTGGTATGGTTACTGTACTGGTATCTCCCCAAAAGAATCTGGATTGTGGTGAGGGAACAGAGAAAAAAGCTCATTTCAGACCTGCACTTACGCAGGGGGCAGTCAGCTGTATATCAGTGAGTAAACCTTCTGAGAATAAAAACAGCTGGAGCTTGTTAAGGTAATTACACAGGGGAAAGGATAATATACGGTGAACTCCTCACAAAAATCTGATTTGTGGTGAAGGGAGAGAGATAAAAGCTCATTTAGGAACGACATGACCATGATGCGTAGGTAGCTGTTTATCAGTAAATATCTCCACTGAGATTAAGAAAAGCAGTAGCTTAATAAATTAAGTACTTCCTGGTATGATTACTCTACTGGTAACTCCCCAAAACAATCTGGATTGTGGTGAGGGAACAGAGAAAAAAGCTCATTTATTACCTGCAATTACGAAGGGGGTAGGCACCTGTATATCAGGGAGTATCCCTTCTGAGAATAAAAACAGCAGGAGCTTGTTAAGGTAATTACAAAGGGTTAAGGATAATGTACTGGGAACTCCTCAAAAGAATCTGATTTGTGGTGAGGGGAGAGAGAATAAAGCTCATTTAGGAACGACATGTAAATGCTGCATAGGTAGCTGTTTATCAGTAAATATCTCCACTGAGATTAAGAAAAGCAGTAGCTTAATAAATTAAGTATTTCCTGTTATGGTTACTGTACTGGTAACTCCCCAAAAGAATCTGCATTGTGGTGAGGGAACAGAGAAAAAAACTCATTTAGGACCTGCACTTACGAAGGGGGTAGGCATCAGTATATCAGGGAGTATCCCTTCTGAGAATAAAAACAGCTGGAGCTTGTTAAGGTAATTACACAGGGGAAAGGATAATGTACTGGGAACTGCTCAGAAGAATCTGATTTGTGGTGAGTGGAGAGATAAAAGCTCATTTAGGAACGACATGAAAATGCTGCATATGTAGCTGTTTATCAGTAAATATCTCCACTGATATTAAGAAAAGCAGTAGCTTAATAAATTAAGTACTTCCTGGTATGGTTACTGTACTGGTAACTCCCCAATAGAATCTGGATTGTGGTGAGGGAACAGAGAAAAAAGCTCATTTAGGAACTGCAGTTACGAAGGGGGTAGGCAGCTGTATATCAGGGAGTAAACCTTCTGAGAATAAAAACAGCTGGAGCTTGTTAAGGTAATTACACAGGGGAAAGGATAATGAACTGGGAAATCCTCAGAAGAATCTGATTTGTGGTGAGGGGAGAGAGATAAAAGCTCATTTAAGAACGACATGAACATGCTGCATAGGTAGCTGTTTATCAGTAAATATCTGCACTGAGATTAAGAAAAGCAGTAGCTTAATAAATTAAGTACTTCCTTGTATGGTTACTGTACTGGTATCTCCCCCAAAGAATCTGGATTGTGGTGAGGGAACAGAGAAAAAAGCTCATTTAGGACCTGCACTTACGAAGGGGGTAGGCAGCTGTATATCAGGGAGTATCCCTTCTGAGAATAAAAACAGCTGGAGCTGGTTAAGGTAATTACACAGGGGAAAGGATAATGTACTAGGAACAACTCAGAAGAATCTGATTTGTGGTGAGTGGAGAGAGATAAATGCTCATTTAGGAACGACATGAAAATGCTGCATAGGTAGCTGTTTATCAGTATATATCTCCACTGAGATTAAGAAAAGCAGTATCATAATAAATTAAGAACTTCCTGGTATGGTTACTGTACTGGTAACTCCCCAAAACAATCTGGATTGTGGTGAGGGAACAGAGAAAAAAGCTCATTTAGGACCTGCACTTAGGAAGGAGGTAGGCAGCTGTATATCAGGGAGTAAACCTTCTGAGAATAAAAACAGCTGGAGCTTGTTAAGGTAATTACACAGGGGAAAGGATAATGTACTAGGAACTCCGCAGAAGAATCTGATTTGTGGTGAGGGGAGAGAGATAAAAGCTCATTTAGGAACGACATGTACATGCAACGTAAGTACATGTTTATCAGTAAATATCTCCACTGAGATTAAGAAAAGCAGTAGCTTAATGAGTTAAGTACTTCCTGGTATGGTTACTGTACTGGTAACTCCCCAAAAGAATCTGGATTGTGGTGAGGGAACAGAGAAAAAAGCTCATTTAGGACCTGCACTTACGAAGGGGGTAGGCAGCTGTATATCACGGAGTAAACCTTCTGAGAATAAAAACAGCTGGAGCTTGTTAAGGTAATTACACAGGGGAAAGCATAATGTACTGGGAACTCCTCAGAAGAATCTGATTCGTGGTGAGGGGAGAGAGATAAAAGCTCATTTAGGAACGTCATGAACATGCTGCATAGGTAGCTGTTTTTCAGTAAATATCTCCACTGAGATTAAAAAAAGCAGTAGCTTAATAAATTAAGTACTTCCTGGTATGGTTACTGTACTGGTAACTCCCCAAAAGAATCTGGATTGTGGTGAGGGAACAGAGAAAAAAGCTCATTTAGGACCTGCACTTACGAAGGGGGCAGGCAGCTCTATATCAGGGAGTAAACCTTCTGAGAATAAAACAGCTGGAGCTTGTTAAGTTAATTACACAGGGGAAAGGATAATGTACGGGGAACTCCTCAGAAAAATCTGATTTGTGGTGAAGGGAGAGAGATAAAAGCTCATTAGGAACGACATGAACATGCTGCGTAGGTAGCTGTTTATCAGTAAATATCTCCACTGAGATTAAGAAAAGCAGTAGTTTAATAAATTAAGTACTTCCTGGTATGATTACTCTACTGGTAACTCCCCAAAACAATCTGGATTGTGGTGAGGGAACAGAGAAAAAAGCTCACTTAGGACCTGCAATTACGAAGGGGGTAGGCACCTGTATATCAGGGAGTATCACTTCTGAGAATAAAAACAGCAGGAGCTTGTTAAGGTAATTACAAAGGGTTAAGGATAATGTACTGGGAACTCCTCAGAATAATCTGATTTGTGGTGAGGGGAGAGAGAATAAAGCTCATTTAGGAACAACATGTAAATGCTGCATAGGTAGCTGTTTATCAGTAAATATCACCACTGAGATTAAGAAAAGCAGTAGCTTAATAAATTAAGTAATAAATTAAGTGTTATGGTTACTGTACTGGTAACTCCCCAAAAGAATCTGCATTGTGGTGAGGGAACAGAGAAAAAAGGTCATTTAGGACCTGCACTTACGAAGGGGGTAGGCAGCTGTATATCAGGGAGTATCCCTTCTGAGAATAAAAACAGCTGGAGCTTGTTAAGGTAATTACAAATGGGAAAGGATAATGTACTGGGAACTCCTCAGAAGAATCTGATTTGTGGTGAGGGGAGAGAGATAAAAGCTCATTTAAGAACGACATGAACATGCTGCGTAGGTAGCTGTTTAGCAGTAAATATCTCCACTTAGATTAAGAAAAGCAATAGGTTAATATATAAGTACTTGCTGGTATGGTTACTGTACTGGTAACTCCCCAAAAGAATCTGGATTGTGGTGAGGGAACAGAGAAAAAAGCTCATTTAGGACCTACACTTACGAAGGGGGTAGGCAGCTGTATATCAGGGAGTAAACCTTCTGATAATAAAAACAGCTGGAGCTGGTTAAGGTAATTACACAGGGGAAAGGATAATGTACTGGGAACACCTCAGAAGAATCTGATTTGTGGTGAGGGGAGAGAGATAAAAGCTCATTTAGGAACGACATGAACATGGTGCGTAGGTAGCTGTTTATCAGTAAATATCTCCACTGAGATTAAGAAAAGCAGTAGCTTAATAAATTAAGTACTTCCTGGTATGGTTACTCTACTGGTAACTCCCCAAAAGAATCTGGATTGTGGTGAGTTAAGAGAGAAAAAAGCTCATTTAGGACCTGCACTTACGAAGGGGGTAGGCAGCTGTATATCAGGGAGTAAACCTTCTGAGAAGAAAAACAGCTGGATCTTCTTAAGGTAATTGCACAGGGGAAAGGATAATGTACTGGGAACTCCTTAGAAGAATCGGATTTGTGGTGAGGGGAGAGAGATAAAAGCTCATTTAGGAACGACATGAACATGCTGCGTAAGCTGCTGTTTATCAGGAAATATCTCCACTGAGATTAAGAAAAGCAGTAGCTTAATAAATTAAGTACTTGCTGGTATGGTTACTGTACTGGTAACTCCCCAATAGAATCTGGATTGTGGTGAGGGAACAGAGAAAAAAGCTCATTTAGGACCTGCACTTACGAAGGCGGTAGGCAGCTGTATATCAGGGAGTAAACCTTCTGAGAATAAAAACAGCTGGAGCTTGTTAAGGTAATTACACAGCGGAAAGGATAATGTACTGGGAACTTATCAGAAGAATCTGATTTGTGGTGAGGGGAGAGAGATAAAAGCTCATTTAGGAACCTCATGAATATGCTGCGTAGGTAGCTGTTTATGAGTAAATATCTCCACTGAGATTAAGAAAAGCAGTAGCTTAATAAATTAAGTACTTGCTGGTATGGTTACTGTACTGGTAACTCCCCAATAGAATCTGGATTGTGGTGAGGGAACAGAGAAAAAAGCTCATTTATTACCTGCACGTACGAAGGGGGTAGGCAGCTGTATATCAGGGAGTAAACATTCTGAGAATAAAAACAGCTGGAGCTTGTTAAGATAATTACACAGGGGAAAGGATAATGTACTGGGAACTCCTCAGAAGAATCTGATTTGTGGTGAGGGGAGAGAGATAAAAGCTCATTTAGGAACGTCATGAACATGCTGCGTAGGTAGCTGTTTATCAGTATATATCTCCACTGAGATTAAAAAAAGCAGTAGCTTAATAAATTAAGTACTTCCTGGTATGGTTACTCTACTGGTAACTCCCCAAAAGAATCTGGATTGTGGTGAGGGAACAGAGAAAAAAGCTCATTTCAGACCTGCACTTACGAAGGGGGCAGTCAGCTGTATATCAGGGAGTAAACCTTCTGAGAATAAAAACAGCTGGAGCTTGTTAAGGTAATTACACAGGGGAAAGGATAATATACGGTGAACTCCTCACAAAAATCTGATTTGTGGTGAAGGGAGAGAGAAAAAAGCTCATTTAGGAACGACATGAACATGCTGCGTAGGTAGCTGTTTATCAGTAAATATCTCCACTGAGATTAAGAAAAGCAGTAGCTTAATAAATTAAGTACTTCCTGGTATGATTACTCTACTGGTAACTCCCCAAAACAATCTGGATTGTGGTGAGGGAACAGAGAAAAAAGCTCATTTAGGACCTGCAATTACGAAGGGGGTAGGCACCTGTATATCAGGGAGTATCCCTTCTGAGAATAAAAACAGCAGGAGCTTGTTAAGGTAATTACAAAGGGTTAAGGATAATGTACTGGGAACTCCTTAGAATAATCTGATTTGTGGTGAGGGGAGAGAGAATAAAGCTCATTTAGGAACGACATGTAAATGCTGCATAGGTAGCTGTTTATCAGTAAATATCTCCACTGAGATTAAGAAAAGCAGTAGCTTAATAAATTAAGTATTTCCTGTTATGGTTACTGTACTGGTAACTCCCCAAAAGAATCTGGATTGTGGTGAGGGAACAGAGAAAAAAGCTCATTTTGGAACTGCACTTACGAAGGGGGTAGGCAGCTGTATATCAGGGAGTAAACCTTCTGAGAATAAAAACAGCTGGAGCTTGTTAAGGTAATTACACAGGGGAAAGGATAATGTACTGGGAACTCCTCAGTAGAATCTGATTTGTGGTGAGGGGAGAGAGATAAAAGCTCATTTAAGAACGACATGAACATGCTGCATAGGTAGCTGTTTATCAGTAAATATCTGCACTGAGATTAAGAAAAGCAGTAGCTTAATAAATTAAGTACTTCCTTGTATGGTTACTGTACTGGTATCTCCCCCAAAGAATCTGGATTGTGGTGAGGGAACAGAGAAAAAAGCTCATTTAGGACCTGCACTTACGAAGGGGGTAGGCAGCTGTATATCAGGGAGTATCCCTTCTGAGAATAAAAACAGCTGGAGCTGGTTAAGGTAATTACACAGGGGAAAGGATAATGTACTAGGAACAACTCAGAAGAATCTGATTTGTGGTGAGGGGAGAGAGATAAATGCTCATTTAGGAACGACATGAAAATGCTGCATAGGTAGCTGTTTATCAGTATATATCTCCACTGAGATTAAGAAAAGCAGTAGCTTAATAAATTAAGAACGTCCTGGTATGGTTACTGTACTGGTAACTCCCCAAAACAATCTGGATTGTGGTGAGGGAACAGAGAAAAAAGCTCATTTAGGACCTGCACTTAGGAAGGGGGTAGGCAGCTGTATATCAGGGAGTAAACCTTCTGAGAATAAAAACAGCTGGAGCTTGTTAAGGTAATTACACAGGGGAAAGGATAATGTACTAGGAACTCCTCAGAAGAATCTGATTTGTGGTGAGGGGAGAGAGATAAAAGCTCATTTAGGAACGACATGTACATGCAACGTAAGTACATGTTTATCAGTAAATATCTCCACTGAGATTAAGAAAAGCAGTAGCTTAATAAATTAAGTACTTCCTGGTATGGTTACTGTACTGGTAACTCCCCAAAAGAATCTGGATTGTGGTGAGGGAACAGAGAAAAAAGCTCATTTAGGACCTGCACTTACGAAGGGGGTAGGCAGCTATATATCAGGGAGTATCCCTTCGGAGAATAAAAACAGCTGGTGCTTGTTAAGGTAATTACACAGGGGAAAGGATAATGTACTGGGAACTCCTCAGAAGAATCTTATTTGTGGTGAGGGGAGAGAGATAAAAGCTCATTTAGGAATGACATGAACATGCTGCATAGGTAGCTGTTTATCAGTAAATATCTCCACTGAGATTAAGAAAAGCAGTAGCTTAATAAATTAAGTACTTCCTGGTATGGTTACTGTACTGGTAACTCCCCAAAAGAATCTGGATTGTGGTGAGGGAACAGAGAAAAAAGCTCTTTAATGACCTGCACTTACGAAGGGGGTAGGCAGCTGTATATCAGGGAGTAAACCTTCTGAGAATAAAAACGGCTGGAGCTTGTTAAGGTAAATACACAGTGGAAAGGATAGTGTACTGGGAACTCCTCAGAAGAATCTGATTTGTGGTGAGGGGAGAGAGATAAAAGCTCATTTAGGAACGACATGAAAATGCTGCATATGTAGCTGTTTATCAATATATATCTCCAATGAGATTAAGAAAAGCAGTAGCTTAATAAATTAAGTACTTCCTGGTATGGTTCCTCTACTGGTAACTCCCTAAAAGAATCTGGATTGTGGTGAGGGAACAGAGAAAAAAGGTCAATTAGTACCTGCACGTAGGAAGGGGTAGGCAGCTGTATGTCAGGGAGTAAAACTTCTGAGAATAAAAACAGCTGGAGCTTGTTAAGGTAATTACACAGGGGAAAGGATAATGTACTGGGAACTCCTCAGAAGAATCTGATTCGTTGTGAGGGGAGAGAGATAAAAGCACATTTAGGAACGATATGAACATGCTGCATAGGTAGCAGTTTATCAGTAAATATCTCCACTGAGATTAGGAAAAGCAGTAGCTTAATAAATTAAGTACTTCCTGGTATGGTTCCTGTACTGATAACTCCCCAAAAGAATCTGGATTGTGGTGAGGGAACAGAGAAAAAAGCTCATTTAGGACCTGCACTAACGAAGGGGGTAGGCGGCTGTATATCTGGGAGTATCGCTTCTGAGAATAAAAACAGCTGGAGCTTGTTAAGGTAATTACACAGGGGAAAGGATAATGTACTGGGAACTCCTCAGAAGAATCTAATTTGTGGTGAGGGAACAGAGAAAAAAGCTCATTTAGGAACTGCACTTACGAAGGGGGTAGCAGCTGTATATCAGGGAGTAAACCTTCTGAGAATAAAAACAGCTGGAGCTTGTTAAGGTAATTACACAGGGGAAAGCATAATGTACTGGGAACTCCTCAGAAGATTCTGATTTGTGTTGAGGGGAGAGAGATAAAAGCTCATTTAGGAACGACATGAACATGCTGCGTATGTAGCTGTTTATCAGTAAATATCTCCACTGAGATTAAGGAAAGCAGTAGCTTAAAAAATTAAGTACTTCCTGGTATGGTTATTGTACCGGTAACTCCCAAAAGAATCTGGATTGTGGTGAGGGAACAGAGAAAAAAGCTCATTTAAGACCTGCACTTACGAAGGGAGTAGGCAGCTGTATATCAGGGAGTATCTCTTCTGAGAATAAAAACAGCTGGAGCTTGTTAAGGTAATTACACAGGGGAAAGGATAATGTACTGGGAACTCCTCAGAAGATTCTGATTTGTGTTGAGGGGAGAGAGATAAAAGCTCATTTAGGAACTCCATGAACATGCTGCGTAGTTAGCTGTTTATCAGTAAATATCTCCACTGAGATTAAGAAAAGCCCTAGCTTAATAAATTAAGTACTTCCTGGTATGGTTACTGTACTGGTACTCCCCAAAAAAATCTGGATTGTGGTGAGGGAACAGAGAAAAAAGCTCATTTAAGACCGGCACTTACGAAGGGGGTAGGCAGCTGTATATCAGGGAGTAAACCTTCTGAGAATAAAAACAGCTGGAGCTTGTTAAGGTAATTACACAGGGGAAAGGATAATGTACTGGGAACTCCTCAGAAGAATCTGATTGTGGTGAGGAGAGAGAGATAAAAGCTCATTTAGGAACGACATGAACATGCTGCGTAGGTAGCTGTTTATCAGTAAATATCTCCACTGAGATTAAGAAAAGCAGTAGCTTAATAAATTAAGTACTTCCTGGTATGGTTACTGTACTGGCAACAACCCAAAAGAATCTGGATTGTGGTGAGGGAACAGAGAAAAAAGCTCATTCAGGAACTGCACTTACGAAGGGGGTAGGCAGCTGTATATCAGGGAGTGGACCATCTGAGAATAAAAACAGCTGGAGCTTGTTGAGGTAATTACACAGGGGAAAGGATAATGTACTGGGAACTCCTCAGAAGAATTTGATTTGTGGTGAGGTGAATGAGATAAAAGCTCCTTTAGGAACGACATGAACATGCTGCGTAGGTAGCTGTTTATCAGTAAATATCTCCACTGAGATTAAGAAAAGCAGTTGCTTGGGCTGGGGATATAGCGTAGTGGCAAGAGTGCCTGCCTCGGATACACGAGGCCCTACGTTCGATTCCCCAGCACCACATATACAGAAAACGGCCAGAAGAGGCGCTGTGGCTCAAGTGGCAGAGTGCTAGCCTTGAGCGGGAAGAAGCCAGGGACAGTGCTCAGGCCCTGAGTCCAAGGCCCAGGACTGGCCAAAAAAAAAAAAAAAAGAAAAGAAAAGAAAAGCAGTTGCTTAATAAATTAAATACTTCCTGGTATGGTTACTGTACTGGTAACTCCCCAAAAGAATCTGGATTGTGGTGAGGGAACAGTGAAAAAGGCTCATTTAGGACCTGCACTTACGAAGGGGGTAGGCAGCTGTATATCAGGGAGTATCCCTTCTGAGAATAAAAAGAGCTGGAGCTTGTTAAGGTAATTACACAGGGGAAAGGATAATGTACTGGGAACTCCTCAGAAGATCTGATTTGTGGTGAGGGGAGAGAGATAAAAGCTCATTTAGGAACGACATGAACATGCTGCATAGGTAGCTGTTTATCAGTAAATATCTCCACTGAGATTAAGAAAAGCAGGAGCTTAATGAATTAAGTACTTCCTGGTATGGGTACTGTACTGGTAACTCCCTAAAAGAATCTGGATTGTGGTGAGGGAACAGAGAAAAAAGCTCATTTAGGACCTGCACTTACGAAGGGGGTAGGCAGCTGTATATAAGGGAGTATCCCTTCTGAGAAAGAAACAGCTGGAGCTTGTTAAGGTAATTACACAGGGGAAAGGATAATGTACTGGGAACTCCTCAGAAGAATCTGATTTGGGGTGAGTGGAGAGATAAAAGCTCATTTAGGAACGACATGAAAATGCTGCATATGTAGCTGTTTATCAGTAAATATCTCCACTGATATTAAGAAAAGCAGTAGCTTAATAAATTAAGTACTTCCTGGTATGGTTACTGTACTGGTAACTCCCCAATAGAATCTGGATTGTGGTGAGGGAACAGAGAAAAAAGCTCATTTAGGAACTGCACTTACGAAGGGGGTAGGCAGCTGTATATCAGGGAGTAAACCTTCTGAGAATAAAAACAGCTGGAGCTTGTTAAGGTAATTACACAGGGGAAAGGATAATGTACTGGGAACTCCTCAGAAGAATCTGATTTGTAGTGAGGGGAGAGAGATAAAAGCTCATTTAAGAACGACATGAACATGCTGCATAGGTAGCTGTTTATCAGTAAATATCTGCACTGAGATTAAGAAAAGCAGTAGCTTAATAAATTCAGTACTTCCTTGTATGGTTACTGTACTGGTATCTCCCCCAAAGAATCTGGATTGTGGTGAGGGAACAGAGAAAAAAGCTCATTTAGGACCTGCACTTACGAAGGGGGTAGGCAGCTGTATATCAGGGAGTATCCCTTCTGAGAATAAAAACAGCTGGAGCTGGTTAAGGTAATTACACAGGGGAAAGGATAATGTACTAGGAACAACTCAGAAGAATCTGATTTGTGGTGAGGGGAGAGAGATAAATGCTCATTTAGGAACGACATGAAAATGCTGCATAGGTAGCTGTTTATCAGTATATATCTCCACTGAGATTAAGAAAAGCAGTAGCTTAATAAACTAAGTACTTCCTGGTATGGTTGCTGTACTGGTAACTCCCCAAAAGAATCTGGATTGTGGTGAGGGAACAGAGAAAAAAGCTCATTTAGGACCTGCACTTACGAAGGGGGTAGGCAGCTGTATATCACGGAGTAAACCTTCTGAGAATAAAAACTGCTGGAGCTTGTTAAGGTAATTACACAGGGGAAAGGATAATGTACTAGGAACTCCTCAGAAGAATCTGATTTGTGGTGGGGGAGAGAGATAAAACCTCATTTAGTAACGACATGTACATGCAGCGTAAGTACCTGTTTATCAGTAAATATCTCCAATGAGATTAAGAAAAGCAGTAGCTTAATAAATTAAGTACTTCCTGGTATGGTTACTGTACTGGTAACTTCCCAAAAGAATCTGGATTGTGGTGAGGGAACAGAGAAAAAAGCTCATTAAGGACCTGCACTTACGAAGGGGGTAGGCAGCTGTATATCAGGGAGTAAACGTTCTAAGAATAAAAACAACTGGAGCTTGTTAAGGTAATTACACAGGGGAAAGCATAATGTACTGGGAACTCCTCAGAAGAATCTGATTCGTGGTGAGGGGAGAGAGATAAAAGCTCATTTAGGAACGTCATGAACATGCTGCGTAGGTAGCTGTTTTTCAGTAAATATCTCCACTGAGATTTAAAAAAGCAGTAGCTTAATAAATTAAGTACTTCCTGGTATGGGTACTGTACTGGTAACTCCCCAAAAGAATCTGGATTGTGGTGAGGGAACAGAGAAAAAAGCTCATTTAGGACCTGCACTTACGAAGGGGGCAGGCAGCTCTATATCAGGGAGTAAACCTTCTGAGAATAAAAACAGCTGGAGCTTGTTAAGGTAATTACACAGGGGAAAGGATAATGTACGGGGAACTCCTCAGAAAAATCTGATTTGTGGTGAAGGGAGAGAGATAAAAGCTCATTAGGAACGACATGAACATGCTGCGTAGGTAGCTGTTTATCAGTAAATATCTCCACTGAGATTAAGAAAAGCAGTAGCTTAATAAATTAAGTACTTCCTGGTATGATTACTCTACTGGTAACTCCCCAAAACAATCTGGATTGTGGTGAGGGAACAGAGAAAAAAGCTCACTTAGGACCTGCAATTACGAAGGGGTAGGCACCTGTATATCAGGGAGTATCCCTTCTGAGAATAAAAACAGCAGGAGCTTGTTAAGGTAATTACAAATGGTTAAGGATAATGTACTGGGAACTCCTCAGAAGAATCTGATTTGTGGTGAGGGGAGAGAGAATAAAGCTCATTTAGGAACGACATGTAAATGCTGCATAGGTAGCTGTTTATCAGTAAATATCTCCACTGAGATTAAGAAAAGCAGTAGCTTAATAAATTAAGTATTTCCTGTTATGGTTACTGTACTGGTAACTCCCCAAAAGAATCTGCATTGTGGTGAGGGAACAGAGAAAAAAGCTCATTTAGGACCTGCACTTACGAAGGGGGTAGGCAGCTGTATATCAGGGAGTATCCCTTCTGAGAATAAAAACAGCTGGAGCTTGTTAAGGTAATTACACAGGGGAAAGGATAATGTACTGGGAACTCCTCAGAAGAATCTGATTTGTGGTGAGGGGAGAGAGATAAAAGCTCATTTATGAACGACATGATCATGCTGCGTAGGTAGCTGTTTATCAGTAAATATCTCCACTGAGATTAAGAAAAGCAGTAGCTTAATAAATTAAGTACTTCCTGGTATGGTAACTCTACTGGTAACTCCCCAAAAGAATCTGGATTGTGGTGAGGGAACAGAGAAAAAATCTCATTTAGGACCTGCACTTACGAAGGGGGTAGGCAGCTGTATATCAGTGAGTAAACCTTCTGAGAATAAAAACAGCTGGAGCTTGTTAAGGTAATTACACAGGGGAAAGGATAATGTACTGGGAACTCTTCATAAGAATCTGATTTGTGTTGAGGGGAGAGAAATAAATGCTCATTTAGGAACGACATGAACATGCTGCGTAGGTAGCTGTTTATAAGCAAATATCTACACTGTATTAAGAAAAGCAGTAGCTTAATAAATTAAGTACTTCCTGGTATGGTACTGTACTGGTAATTCCCCAAAAGAATCTGGAATGTGGTGAGGGAACAGAGAAAAAAGCTCATTTAGGACCTGCACTTAAGAAGGGGGTAGGCAGCTGTATATCAGGGAGTATACCTTCGGAGAATAAAAACAGCTGGAGCTTGTTAAGGTAATTAGACAGGGGAAAGGATAATGTACTGGGAACTCCTCAGAAGAATCTGATTTGTGTTGAGGGGAGAGAGATAAAAGCTCATTTATGAACGACATGAACATGCTCCATAGGTAGCTGTTTATCAGTAAATATCTCCACTGAGATTAAGAAAAGCAGTAGCTTAATAAATTATGTAATTCCTGGTATGGTTACTGTACTGGTAACTCCCCAAAAGAATCTGGATTGTTGTGAGGGAACAGAGAAAAAAGCGCATTTAGGAACTGCACTTACGAAGGGGGTAGGCAGCTGTATATCAGGGAGTATCACTTCTGAGAATAAAAACAGCTGGAGCTTGTTAAGGTAATTACACCGTAGAAAGCATAATGTACTGGGAACTCCTCAGAAGAATCTGATTTGTGGTAAGGAGAGAGAGATAAAAGCTCATTTAGGAACGTCATGAACATGCTGCATAGGTAGCTGTTTATCAGTAAATATCTCCACTGAGATTAAGAAAAGTAGTAGCTTAATAAATTAAGTACTTCCTGGTATGTTTACTGTACTGGTAACTCTGCAAAAGAATATGGATTGTGGTGAGGGACCAGAGAAAAAAGCTCATTTAGAACCAGCTCTTACGAAGGGGGTAGGCAGCTGTATATCAGGGAGTATCCCTTCTGAGAATAAAAACAGCTGGAGCTTGTTAAGGTAATTACACAGGGGAAAGTATATTGTACTGGGAACTCCTCAGAAGAATCTGATTTGTGGTGAGGGGAGAGAGATAAAAGCTCCTTTAGGAACGACATGAACATGCTGCGTAGGTAGCTGTTTATCAGTAAATATCTCCACTGAGATTAAGAAAAGCAGTTGCTTGGGCTGGGGATATAGCGTAGTGGCAAGAGTGCCTGCCTCGGATACACGAGGCCCTACGTTCGATTCCCCAGCACCACATATACAGAAAACGGCCAGAAGAGGCGCTGTGGCTCAAGTGGCAGAGTGCTAGCCTTGAGCGGGAAGAAGCCAGGGACAGTGCTCAGGCCCTGAGTCCAAGGCCCAGGACTGGCCAAAAAAAAAAAAAAAAAAAAGAAAAGAAAAGAAAAGCAGTTGCTTAATAAATTAAATACTTCCTGGTATGGTTACTGTACTGGTAACTCCCCAAAAGATTCTGGATTGTGGTGAGGGAACAGAGAAAAAAGTTCATTTAGGACCTGCACTTACGAAGGGGGTAGGCAGCTGTATATCAGGGAGTAAACCTTCTGAGAATAAAAACAGCTGGAGCTTGTTAAGGTAATTACACAGGGGAAAGGATAATGTACTGGGAACTCCTCAGAAGAATCTGATTGTGGTGAGGGGAGAGATATAAAAGCTCATTTATGAACGACATGAACATGCTGCGTAGGTAGCTGTTTATCAGTAAATATCTCCACTGAGATTAAGAAAAGCAGGAGCTTAATGAATTAAGTACTTCCTGGTATGGTTACTCTACTGGTAACTCCCTAAAAGAATCTGGATTGTGGTGAGGGAACAGAGAAAAAATCTCATTTAGGACCTGCAATTACGAAGGGGGTAGGCAGCTGTATATCAGTGAGTAAACCTTCTTAGAATAAAAACAGCTGGAGCTTGTTAAGGTAATTACACAGGGGAAAGGATAATGTACTGGGAACTCTTCAGAAGAATCTGATTTGTGGTGAGGAGAGAGAGATAAAAGCTCATTTAGGAACGACATGAACATGCTGCGTAGGTAGCTGTTTATCAGTAAATATCTCCACTGAGATTAAGAAAAGCAGTAGCTTAATAAATTAAGTACTTCCTGGTATGGGTACTGTACTGGCCACAACCCAAAAGAATCTGGATTGTGGTGAGGGAACAGAGAAAAAAGCTCATTCAGGAACTGCACTTACGAAGGGGGTAGGCAGCTGTATATCAGGGAGTGGACCATCTGAGAATAAAAACAGCCGCAGCTTGTTGAGGTAATTACACAGGGGAAAGGATAATGTACTGGGAACTCCTCAGAAGAATCTGATTTTTGGTGAGGGGAGAGAGATAAAAGCTCATTTACGAACGACATGAACATGCTGTGTAGGTAGCTGTTTGTCAGTAAATATCTCCACTTAGATTAAGAAAAGGAGTAGCTTAATAAATTAAGTACTTCCTTTTATGGTCACTCTACTGGTAACTCCCCAAAAGAATCTAGATTGTGGTGAGGGAAGAGAGAAAAAACTCATTTAGTACCTGCACTTACGAAGGGGGTAGGCAGCTGTATATCAGGGACTAAACCTTCTGAGAATAAAAACAGCTGGAGCTTGTTAAGATTTTTACACAGGGGAAAGGATAATGTACTGGGAACTCCTCAGAAGAATCTGATTTGTGGTGAGGGGAGAGAGATAAAAGCTCATTTATGAACGACATGAACATGCTGCGTAGGTAGCTGTTTATCAGTAAATATCTCCACTGAGATTAAGAAAAGCAGTTCCTTAATAAATTAAGTACTTCCTGGTATGGTTACTGTACTGGTAACTCCCCAAAAGAATCTGGATTATGGTGAGGGAACAGAGAAAAAAGCTCATTTAGGACCTGCACTTACGAAGGGGGTAGGCAGCTGTATATCAGGGAGTATCCCTTTTGAGAATAAAAAGAGCTGGAGCTTGTGAAGGCAATTACATAGGGGAAAGGATAATGTACTGGGAACTCCTCAGAAGAATCTAATTTGTGGTGAGGGGAGAAAGATAAAAGCTCATTTAGGAACGACATGAACATGCTCCGTAGGTACCTGTTTATCAGTAAATATCTCCACTGAGATTAAGAAAAGCAGTAGCTTAATAAATTAAGTACTTCCTGTTATGGTTACTGTCACTCCCCAAAAGAATCTGGATTGTGGTGACGGAAGAGAGAAACAAGCTCTTTTAGGACCTGCACTTACGAAGGGGGTAGGCAGCTGTATATCAGGGAGTATCCCTTCTGAGAATAAAAACAACTGGAGCTTGTTAAGGTAATTACACAGAGGAAAGGATAATGTACTGGGAACTCCTCAGAAGAATCTGATTTGTGGTGAGGGGAGATAGATAAAAGCTCATTTAGGAACGACAGGAACAGGCTGCATAGGTAGCTGGTTATCAGTAAATATCTCCACTGAGATTAAGAAAAGCAGTAGCTTAATAAATTAAGTACTTCCTGGTATGTTTTCTGTACTGGTAACTCTGCAAAAGAATATGGATTGTGGTGAGGGACCAGAGAAAAAAGCTCATTTAGAACCAGCTCTTACGAAGGGGGTACGCAGCTGTATATCAGGGAGTATCCCTTCTGAGAATAAAAACAGCTGGAGCTTGTTAAGGTAATTACACAGGGGAAAGTATATTGTACTGGGAACTCCTCAGAAGAATCTGATTTGTGGTGAGGGGAGAGAGATAAAAGTTCATTTAGGAACGACATGAACATGCTGTGTAGGTAGCTGTTTATCAGTAAATATCTCCACTGAGATTAAGAAAAGCAGTTGCTTGGGCTGGGGATATAGCCTAGTGGCAAGAGTGCCTGCCTCGGATACACGAGGCCCTAGGTTCGATTCCCCAGCACCACATATACAGGAAACGGCCAGAAGCGGCGCAGTGGCTCAAGTGGCAGAGTGCTAACCTTGAGCGGGAAGAAGCCAGGGACAGTGCTCAGGCCCTGAGTCCAAGGCCCATGACTGGCCAAAAAAAAAAAAAAAAAAAAAAAAAGAAAAGAAAAGCAATTGCTTAATAAATTAAATTATTCCTGGTATGGTTACTGTAGTGGTAACTCCCCAAAAGAATCTGGATTTAGGTGAGGGAAAAGAGAAAAAAGCTCATTTAGGACCTGAACTTACGATGGGGGTAGGCAGCTGTATATCAGGGAGTATCCCTTCTGAGAATAAAAACAGCTGGAACTTAAGGTAATTACACAGGGGAAAGGATAATGTACTGGGAACTCCTCAGAAGAATGTGTTTTGTAGTGAGGAGAGAGAGATAAAAGCTCATTTAGGAACGACATGAACATGCTGCATAGGTAGCTGTTTATCAGTAAATATCTCCACTGAGATTAAGAAAAGCAGTAGCTTAAGAAATTAAGTACTTCCTGGTATGTTTACTGTACTGGTAACTCCCCAAAAGAATCTGGATTGTTGTGAGGGAACAGAGAAAAAAGCTCATTTAGGACCTGCCCTTACGAAGGGGGTAGGCAGCTGTATATCAGGGAGTAAACCTTCTGAGAATAAAAACAGCTGGAGCTTGTTAAGGTGATTACACAGTGGAAAGGATAATGTACTAGGAACTCCTAAGAAGAATCTGATTTGTGGTGAGGGGAGAGAGATAAAAGCTCATTTAGGTACGACATGAACATGCTGCGTAGGTAGCTGTTTATCAGTAAATATCTCAACTGAGATTAAGAAAAGCAGTAGCTTAATAAATTAAGCACTTCCTTGTATGTTTACTGTACTGGTAACTCCCCAAATGAATCTGGATAGGGTTGAGGGAACAGAGAAAAAAGCTCATTTACGACCTGCACGTACGAAGGGGGTAGGCAGCTGTATATCAGGGAGTATCCCTTCTGAGAATAAAAACAGCTGGAGCTTGTTAAGGTAATTACACAGGGGAAAGGATAATGTACTGGGAACTCCTCAGAAGAATCTGATTTGTGGTGAGGGAGAGAGATAAAAGCTCATTTAGGAACGACATGAACATGCTGCATAGGTAGCTGTTTATCAGTAAATATCACCACTGAGATTAAGAAAAGCAGTAGCTTAATAAATTATGTGCTGGGGATATAGCCTAGCCGCAAGAGTTCCTGCCTCGGATACACGAGGCCCTAGGTTCGATTCCCCAGCACCACATATACAGAAAACGGCCAGAAGCGGCGCTGTGGCTCAAGTGGCAGAGTGCTAGCCTTGAGCAGATAGAAGCCAGGGACAGTGCTCAGGCCCTGAGTCCAAGGCCCAGGACTGGCCAAAAAAAAAATAAATAAATAAATAAATAACTTAAGTACTTCCTGGTATGGTTTCTCTACTGGTAACTCCCCAAAAAATCTGGATTGTGGTGAGGGAACAGAGAAAAAAGCTCATTTAGGACCTGCACTTACGAAGGGGGTAGGCAGCTATATATCAGGGAGTAAACCTTCTGAGAATAAAAACAGCTGGAGCTTCTTAAGGTAATTACACAGGGGAAAGGATAATGTACTGGAAACTCCTCAGAAGAATCTGATTTGTGGTGAAGGAAGAGAGATGAAAGCTCATTTAGGAACGACATGAACATGCTGCATAGGTAGCTGTTTATCAGTATATATCTCCACTGAGATTATGAAAAGCAGAAGCTTAATAAATTAAGTACTTCCTGGTATGGTTACTCTACTGGTAACTCCCCAAAAGAATCTGGATTGTGGTGAGGGAACAGAGAAAAAAGCTCATTTAGGACCTGCACTTACGAAGGGGGTAGGCAGCTGTATATCAGGGAGTAAACCTTCTGAGAATAAAAACAGCTGGAGCTTGTTAATGTAATTACACAGGCGAAAGGATAATGTACTGGGAACTCCTCAGAAGAATCTGATTTGTGGTGAGGGGAGAGAGATAAAAGCTCATTTAGGAACGACATGAACATGCTGCATAGGTAGCTGTTTATCAGTAAATATCTCCACTGAGATTAAGAAAAGCAGTAGCTTAATAAATTAAGTTCCTCCTGGTATGGATACTGTACTGGTAACTCCCCAAAAAATCTGAATTGTGGTGAGGGAACAGAGAAAAAAGCTCATTTAGGACCTGCACTTACGAAGGGGTTAGGCAGCTGTATATCAGGGAGTAAACCTTCTGAGAGTAAAAACAGCTGGAGCTTGTTAAGGTAATTACACAGGGGAAAGGATAATGTACTGGGAATTCCTCAGAAGAATCTGATTTGTGGTGAGGGGAGAAAGATAAAAGCTCATTTAGGAACGACATGAACATGCTGCGTAGGTAGCTGTTTATCAGTAAATATCTCAACTGAGATTAAGAAAAGCAGTAGCTTAATAAATTAAGTACTTCCTGGTATGGTTACTGTACTGGTAACTCCCCAAAAGAATCTGGATAGTGTTGAGGGAACAGAGAAAAAAGCTCATTTAGGACCTGCACTTACGAAGGGGGTAGGCAGCTGTATATCAGGGAGTATCCCTTCTGAGAATACAAACAGCTGGAGCTTGTTAAGGTAATTACACAGGGGAAAGGATAATGTACTGGGAACTCCTCAGAAGAATCTGATTTGTGGTGAGGGGAGAGAGATAAAATCTCATTTAGGAACGACATGAACATGCTGCATAGGTAGCTGTTTATCAGTAAATATCACCACTGAGATTAAGAAAAGCAGTAGCTTAATAAATTATGTGCTGGGGATATAGCCTCGCCGCAAGAGTTCCTGCCTCGGATACACGAGGCCCTAGGTTCGATTCCCCAGCACCACATATACAGAAAACGGCCAGAAGCGGCGCTGTGGCTCAAGTGGCACTGTGCTAGCCTTGAGCGGGAAGAAGCCAGGGACAGTGCTCAGGCCCTGTAGTGATGAGTCCAAGGCCCAGGACTGGCCAAAAAAAAAATAAATAAATAAATAAATTAAGTACTTCCTGGTATGGTTTCTCTACTGGTAACTCCCCAAAAAATCTGGATTGTGGTGAGGGAACAGAGAAAAAAGCTTATTTAGGACCTGCACTTACGAAGGGGGTAGGCAGCTGTATATCAGGGAGTAAACCTTCTGAGAATAAAAACAGCTGGAGCTTGTTAAGGTAATTACACAGGGGAAAGGATAATGTACTGGGAACTCCTCAGAAGAATCTGATTTGTCGTGAGGGGAGAGAGATAAAAGCTCATTTAGGAACGACATGAACATGCTGCGTAGGTAGCTGTTTATCAGTAAATATCTCCACTGAGATTAAGAAAAGCAGTAGCTTAATAAATTAAGTACTTCCTGGTATGGTTACTGTACTGGTAACTCCTCAAAAGAATCTGGATTGTGGTGAGCGAACAGAGAAAAAATCTCATTTAGGACCTGCACTTACGAAGGGGGTAGGCAGCTGTATATCAGGGAGTATCCCTTCTGAGAATAAAAACAGCTGGAGCTTGTTAAGGTAATTACACAGGGGAAAGGATAATGTACTGGGAACTCCTCAGAAGAATCTGATTTGTGGTGAGGGGAGAGAGGTAAAAGCTCATTTAGGAACGACATGAAAATATTGCATAGGTAGCTGTTTATCAGTAAATATCAATGAGTTGCCAGACTTTGAAGTCAGGCCCCATCACGTGAACCCCATTTTAGAATCGAACCCTGAGCCAATCAGATTTGTACCTGTGTTCTAATCTTGCTTGCACAGCTGATTGTTGTAACCTTGTTCTTTGCCTTTATAAGCCCTGTGTAAACACAGCTCGGGGCTCCCTCCTAACCTCCGCTGTGTAGGTGAGTAGGACGAGGCCCGAGTTGGCAGCTCGTTAAATAAACCCTTGCCTTGCTTTTGCATTTCGGAGTGTCTGAATCTCGGTGGTCTTCTTGGGGGTGGTCTTGCGTCTTGGCACAACATTTGGGGTTTCGTCCGGGATAGCCCCAGAGACCCCGAGATCCCAGGCTCCGAAGGTAAGAAAACAGCCCTGTTCATTTGTCTTGTCCTGTAATGTGCCTGTTTGTTTGTCTTGCTTTTGCTTATTTCTTGAAGGGGTTGTCGAAGCAGATGTACTTACTTGACAATCCTGGTGAGACCGGGGGATGTCCCAGACTCCTCACCCTTAAAGGGGGATCTCTGGAGCCCCGCTTTCAACTTGAATTCACTCTTTCTGCATCCTTGCAGGGGGATGTGTGGGCAACTTGGGAAATCTCCAGTTTTTCTTGTTCTTGATCTTGCCTATGTTTTTTTCCTTCTGTATTAATTGTTTTGGTTTCTTTTCTTTTGTAGCCTTTTGGACTAAACATCTGATCAGAGCTATGGGTAACGTTCTATCTTGGGGTCCTCCATCTAGCCCCCTAGATTTGACTCTAGTTCACTGGAAGGAGATCAAGGAGATAGCTCAGAACCGAGGTGTGGCCCTTAAGGAGGAAAAGTGGATTACCCTGTGCAAGTCAGAATGGCCCACCCTTGAGAGAGCTAATTGGCCACCTGAGGGAAGCTTTGACATCATTAAGATCAGTACCTTACAAAGCCTAATCGAAGCCCCTCGTTCAGGCTATATAGACCGGGTTCCTTATATAGACACCTGGAGAGAACTAGTTGACAGGGACACTCCAGCTTGGGTTCGGCCTTTCTTACCAACTCCCTCCTCCACTCCTTCCCCTACCCAATATTCACTCAAAAAACACGGGGTGCCAAGAGAGAACCTAAGAGGGGAGAAAATAAATTATATCCACCTGTCCTCCAGGGAGGAAGCACAGAGGAGGAAATGCTTCCCCCTCCATACGCCCCACCCCAGTTAACTCTCCAAGAGGAGGACTCTGAGGAAGATGTTTCAGCTGTGCCTCCGCCCCGGAGGGCCCCGCTCAATCAACTCGCCGGCGCCAAAGAATTACATCTCTTCACAAATCTACTACCCTTCCCCTACGCCCTATAAGTCCTGTGGATGCGGTACGGTCGACAACAATTCCAATACTGGCCATTTGCTACTAGTGATCTTTACAATTGGCGTGCCCAAAATGCCCCTTTTTCTGAGAAACCTCGGGACTTAATTCGCTTGTTTGAAACTATACTTTTCACTCACCAGCCCACTTGGGATGATTGTAGCCAGCTTTTACAGGTACTTTTCACCAATGAGGAGAGAGGTCGTATTCAAGAAGCGGCCCGGAGACTTATCCCTGGCCCCAACGGAGCACCCATCACGGATCCTGCCTTGATTGATACCTATTTTCCCCAGACCCGACCAGTATGGGACTACAATACGGCTGAAGGTAGGGAGCGACTCCTTGTCTATCGCCAGGCTCTGCTGGCAGGTCTCAAGGCGGCGGCTCGCCGACCTACAAATATGGCCAAAGTTTATGATATCAGACAGGGAGAAAGTGAAAGTCCGGCAGCATACCTTGAGCGTCTTATGGAAGCCTTTAGTCAATACACCCCATATGATCTTGAGACCCAGGAATCTGCTCAGATGATTATGTTTGCCTACGTAAATCAAGCCACACCGGATATAAAGCGGAAATTGCAGGCTCTAGACAGGCTTGGGGAAAAATCTATTAGGGATCTAGTAGCAGTGGCGGAAAGGTTTATAATAAGAGAGAAACAGGAGAACGAAGACAGGAAAGGAGTCTGGCTAGGATTTTGGAACAACAACAGAAGGAACTCTGGGAAATCCTGACCTCTATGCAGGCAGGAAACTTTAGACAGTCCTCCTCTCCAAGTAAGGAGCAAAAGCCCAAACCCCAACCAAGGATGGGGAAGAATCAATGTGCTTATTGCAAGAAGGAGGGGCATTGGATCAGAAACTGCCCAGAGCTAGCCCAGAAAAAGGAGGAAAAACATAAAGTAGGATCAAGAGTGTTGTCAACCTTAGAGATGGCTGAGGACAGTGACTGAGGGAGTCGGGGTTCAGATCCCCTCCCTGAGCCCAGGATAACATTAAAAGTGGAGGGGGATCCAGTCATGTTCATGGTAGATACGGGAGCAGAAAATTCAGTATTACTAGCCCCGAGAGGGCCGATGTCCACTAAAACAACATGGGTCCAAGGTGCAACGGGCACTAAACCCTATAAATGGACTACTCAAAGAACAGTGGACTTGGGAGCGGGCCAGGTAACCCACTCGTTTTTAGTCATCCCTGACTGCCCCTATCCATTGCTTGGACGTGATCTCTTAACGAAAATAAAAGCTCAGATACAGTTCACAGACAGTGGGAGTTCTGTGACGAACTCAAGAGAAAAGCCTGTTAGTATACTAATAACTAGCAAGTTAGAAGAAGAGTATAGGCTATACCAGCATCTCAAGCCCGAGTCTCCAGAAAATGAGTGGCTACGGGCGTTTCCCCAAGCATGGGCAGAAACTGGGGGAATGGGACTGGCAAAACATCGTCCTCCAATTTTTGTGGAACTTAAAGCCGGAGCTGACCCAGTAAGAGTTTGCCAGTACCCTATGTCACTAGAAGCAAAGAAAGGGATCACTCCTCACATCAGAAAATTGTTAGATTTAGGAGTTCTGAAGCCCACCCAGTCAGCCTGGAATACTCCATTGTTGCCTATAAAAAAGTCTAATTCCAATGATTATAGACCAGTGAAAGACTTGAGAGAAGTTAACAAGAGAGTAATGGACATTCATCCAACAGTCCCAAACCCATATACCCTGCTGAGCTCCCTGTCACCGAGCCATGTGTGGTATACTGTGTTGGATCTAAAGGATGCTTTCTTTAGCCTGCCCTTAGCCTCACAGAGCCAAAGCTACTTTGCATTTACTTGGCACGATCCTGAAATCGGGATAAGCGGTCAATTGACCTGGACCAGGCTGCCTCAAGGATTTAAGAATTCGCCTACAATCTTTGATGAGGCGTTACATGAAGACCTAAGTGAGTACCGCTCCCAAAATACTGAAATAAATCTATTGCAATATGTAGATGATTTGTT
>NW_025956012.1:0-46710 GCF_023159225.1 Perognathus longimembris pacificus | reverse complement strand
GCTTACGGGTAGGGGGACCAGGCACCTTTAACAGCACAGGCTGAGATGGTAGTAGCTGTGAGACCCTATCAGGCATAAGTTGGGGTGGGAAAGCATCAAAGTCCGCCAGGATTCTGGGCAGGGCCCACAATTCTCTACCTTTACAGGAGTTTACTGATTTGGATGATGTTGTGAAAATAGGGCTATAATTGATACCAAAATTTTCTCCACATGGGTCAATCTGCCTTTAGTAGGTTCATTACATAACTTTTCCTCAGTGTCTCAGCCATCTGAGTCTTCCTTAATATCTATCCCAATGGGTTGAGATCTTTTTTAATTTTCTCAACTCTTCCCAAACAGCTGCATAAGCTTGTGGGTTGGGTGATGCTCATCAAGTCCCTGTACAGTTTCTCTGTTCGACTGAATCTAATCCGGTCAAAGCATTAATTCTACCGGAGTCAGATTAGGACCATAACCTACTTCATGCCAAACTACTTCCTCTTTTTTGTTCATTTTATTTTTTCCTTTATTGTCAGAGTTATGTACCGAAGGATTAGAAGTTCATATGGAAGTCAGTAATATATTTCTAGTTCATCATGTTACCTCCTCCGTCACCCCCCACTTCCAACTCCCTTGTCTCGTGCCCCATATAAGTTGTAGTATTGGTTTACACAAATGTTTTTGTAAATTTTGCTTTTGAAGATATTTGCATTTTTATGCATTGGCCCATGATTTTAGCATAAACTGTCTCTTTACTAGTATTTATACAGGAATCAAATTATTGACTTTTTTCTTCCACTAGTTTGTGGGGCAACTGTGTATACAATCTTGTCTGACCAAGAGGAATTTGGCCAAGCTAATATTCATTGAATGGATCCAGTAATATAATGTATTATGTACGTCCCAACATTAACACTGCAAGGCGATCACCAGTACCAAGGTGTGTACAATTATGTTTGGAGACTAAACCAATCAAGGAACCCTTCCCTTGAGACTTCCTTTTTCATTTTAGCTCCATGTTTTTCAACCATGAACTCTTATGATCTCCAAATTGATTTCCTGAATCAACAACTTTTCCCACTGCACATATAGGTCCCCTTGTAAAGGAAGAAGAGATTCAGCCTCTTCTGTACCTTGGGATGATTTTAAATATGGTGTCTTCATAGCTCGCAAGCGGTTGTTGAGAAAGATGTTTGTAGGAGCCCAAACTAAATGTCTACAACAGAAGACTATCTTCTCCTTTGAAGTATCCATTCAGTATGCGTAAATTCCAACATAATTGGATCAAACAAAACCCGTGCCTAGTCATACTGTTACATAGATTTTACATTGCAATACTCAAGATGGAGTGAATGAGAGGGTTCTTAAGTCATCCCCATCAAACCAGTTCACTTCAGGAAGAATTAACAACAGAAATCATAATGGAGTTTTGCTTTTAAACAAAATAGGAGATACAGCTTCTCAGCCCATTTGTACATAAAAACCACATATGGTTCCATCTTTGATAATGTACTCTAAGAGTATCACTTGCTGCAATTATATGATTGCAAAATGAAACAAATTGGGAGGTCTGGAGGGAAAAGCAGATGACATTAAATGAGTCACAGTTGGCATTTCTTTATCCCAACATTGGTGTAAACACTATTGGGTGTCCATTACCCACCATACAAGACAAAGAAATAGAGTTCCATATAATATTTTTTTTCAAAATTTTTTTGTCAAACTGATGTACAGAAAGGTTACAGTTTCATATGTTAGGCACTGGATACATTTCTTGTACAGTTTGTTACCTTGTCCCTCATTCCCCCCTCTCTCTTCCCCCTTTCCCTTCCCCCCCGTAGGTGTTCAGTTCACTTACACCAAACAGTTTTGCAAGTATTGCTTTTGTAGTTGTTTGTCTTTTTTTACCCTGTGTCTCTCAAATTTGGTATTCCCATTCAATTTCCTACTTCCAATACCAGTATACACGGTTTCCAATATACTCAGATAAGATTACAGAGATAGTGTATGTACAACCACAGGAAGGTGATACAAGAACATCATCAATAATAGAAGCTACAGATACACATAGGACGTTGAAAGTAGTTACAACTGTTTCCATAACATACAGTTCATTTCACTTATCATCATCTTATGTGTTCATAAGGGTATAGCTATTGGGCCTTGTGATGCTCTGCTATGACTTGCCTAAACCTGTACTAATTATTCCCAATAAGGGAGACCATAGAGTCCAAGTTTCTTTGGGTCTGGCTCACTTCACTTAGTATAATTTTTTCCAAGTCCTTCCATTTCCTTACAAATGAGACAATGTCATTCCTTCTGATAGAGGCATAAAATTCCATTGTGTATATGTACCACATTTTCCTGAACCATTCGTCGACTGAGGGACATCTGGGCTGGTTCCAGATTGTCGCTATGACAAATTGTGCTGCAATGAACTTTACTGTGATTTTGTTTGTGGTCTTTGGGATAGATACCCAAAAGTGGGGCTGCTGGGTCATAGGGGAGTTCTATTTTTAGCCTTCTGAGGAATCTCCATACTGCTTTCCAGAGTGGCTGAGCCATTTTACATTCCCACCAACAATGAAGTAGGGTTCCCTTTTGGCCACATCCCCTCCAACAATTGTTATGACTAGTTATCGTGATATATGACATTCTTACTGGGGTGAGATGGAATCTCAATGTTGTTTTGATTTGCATTTCTTTTATGGCCTGTGATGTAGAGCATTTTTTCATATGTCTCTTGGCCATTCTCATTTCCTCATCAGAGAAGTCTCTTTGTAAGTCTTTAGCCCACTTGATGAGGGGGCTATTGGTTCTTTGTGGTTTTGTTTTGGAAAAGGCAAATTTTTTAGTTCAGCATATATTTTAGAGATGAGGCCTTTGTCTGTTGAATGTCCGGTAAAGATCTTCTCCCAGTCTGTGGGCTTTCTGTTTATCTTGCGAGCTATGACCTTTGCCGTGCAGAAGCTCTGCAGTTTGCTGCAGTCCCATTTGTCCAACCTTCCTTTGATTTGTAGCCATTCTGGGTCTTTGATGTGCCTGTCTTGTGGTTCCCTGCACTGGTCGAGAATATTTCACAAACCCACTATTGGAATAAAAAATATGTGTGACTTTTTTGTAACTTGGTACACATTGAATTTTACAATATATAAAGTCACTTTGTGTTTTATTTCTTCTGTCCCTGACTTTTGGTAGTCACAGACATATTTTCTACAATTTCATGTAAATGACCAACTTTACCGAACTTGAGACATAAATATGACATGACATGACATAAATATGACATGACATAAATCATTTCCCTTAAAAGAGAAGAGAAAATTCTTACTAGAGTCACTTTATTTTAGGCTGGCTTTGGGAATTTAGTGAACAACCCCCAAGACTGTGATGGGGACCCCGTGACCCAGAGTTTTCCCCAGGTCAACTTTTGCATAAGTCTTTTGACAAATCCTCTAGTGGTGTGTGGTTTGTGTTTCATGCACTGACCTACACAGATCAGTGAGTGCTGGGTAGGTGACATGGTGACTTGGATGCAAGTTTACACTCCTGCTTGAAAAAAGTGGCAAGATGTCATCCCTTCTTTTGGGACCTGGTGGGTCAGGTTTTGTGTCTGTAGGCATTCTGTCATTACACTTGTCTCTTGGTTTTGTAGTTTCTTACTGTCTATTTGACAGACTTTGGTTGTCTCTAACTCTTCCTAATATCAACAAGTCATCTGTGTTCCTTGAAGGCACTGCCACATGGCCTCATCAGGGAGTCATCTGGAGGATAGAAATATCCAGAGTGGAGCATCCCCATGAGATGTTTCAGGGAACAGTGTTCTTTCTGTCACTCTGGCAGTCTACTTGTCAATGCGAGTCTTGCATTCCATAGAAGAATAATGTTGAGCCTTCCTTAGAAGTTCACTTAGAAATCTCATGACCCTGTGCAGCGGATGAATAATATTTTCTATAGTACAAACTGTTTCATTTTACCCTATTTGAAGTGACACTAAAGCTTTTTATCTCAAGTAAATAATACTGAATATCTGATATGAATGTACTAAGTAGTGTCCAATGAAAGCACAGCTTTATAAATGTACAATGTATTTTTATGAATTTCCTTGCTTCCCATGAAATATCGTTTGTTTTTCATCATACCGCTCACTGCTTTCACGGTTCCTTACTTCTATCTCCCACACAGTCTCCCTTGCTCTCATCCTTCCTTCCTTTCTGCTGTCATTCTTTCCTGATTACTTTTCTTCCTCCTTATCTCCATTTGTCTCTCTCTCCTTCCCCAGGATTCCATTCGGATCCTTCTTTCTCCATTCTTCTACCTTTAATTCAATCCCAAACACTGTGGATACAAACCACAATCCAGCTCTCCCTGCCTCCTTTCCTGCCTGCATTCCTTCCCTCCTTGCTACCTTCCCTCCAGTCTTCCTTCCTCTCTTCTTGTCTTCCTGTGCTTAATCACTCCATCCCTTTTCTTTATATCATTCATTGCTCTCCTCTCTTTTCTCTCCTTCCCCAACTTTCCTTCTTACTTGGTACCTTCCTTAGCTCCAGATTTATGGTATATTAACTCTTATCTTTTTAAATCTTTTTTCATCATTATGAACACTGTGGCTACTTGCTACTACTATTCTGTTGTAGAGTACACTGTTGCCATGTTTGCCATTTTTCTTGTGTTCCTTCTGCACATTTGGATTGGGAATGCCATTCTACCAGCACCTGTGAGCACTGTTAAGACCCAAAGCAGCCCTTACCAAGCACTCTTGTGTAAATCTTACAAGTTCACAATTATATACAGATACCTTGTATACCTGTTTTTTTTTTTTTTTTTTTTTTTTTTTGGCCAGTCCTGGGGACTGGACTCAGGGCCTGAGCACTGTCCCTGGCTTCTTCCCGCTCAAGGCTAGCACTCTGCCACTTGAGCCACAGTGCCCCTTCTGGCCATTTTCTGTATATATGGTGCTGGGAATCGAACCCAGGGCCTCATGTATATGAAGCAGGCACTCTTGTCACTAGGCCATATCCCCAGCCCCCTTGTATACCTGTTTATAAAATTAGATTTGGTGTTCCTAAAGATTACAATTTCAATATAACAACCGATCCTGGGCACTGTATTCAGTAGTTACTTATTTACTGTTACAACCCTATAAGCAATTCTTGTTCTTATATTAAGTTCTTTTAGGACTGCTATTCTCTATGAATCCCTTTGTTTCACTGTGATTAAGCAGGGATAACCTCTATCCAATAACCAGGAGTCAATTGAACCTGGAAGTCCAGGCAGTAAGTCAGGAGTGTAAGTTAGAGGTAGTAAAGAGAATAGAGTAAAACATATTGGGGGGGAGGGTGATTTTTTTTTTTTGGGGGGGCAGTCCTGGGCCTTGGACTCAGGGCCTGAGCACTGTCCCTGGCTTCTTCCCGCTCAAGGCTAGCACTCCGCCACTTGAGCCACAGCGCCGCTTCTGGCCATTTTCTGTATATGTGGTGCTGGGGAATCGAACCTAGGGCCTCGTGTATCCGAGGCAGGCACTCTTGCCACTAGGCTATATCCCCAGCCCGGGAGGGTGATTTTTGTTTAGTTTCAGTGACGTGGAAATGTGAAGAGTAGAATCAGTAGAAAGAACAAGGGTAAAATGATAGACAATTGAGTGTTAGCAGAAAGAGTGGAGGTGGTATTCATAGGAAAGTAATTTTTAAAGAAATAGAATGCAAAGAGAGAAATGAAGTAAAAATACTGGAAGACAGATGCATAAAACAGAGAAAAATTATTTTAAAAAGAAAAAAGAAAAAGAACCAGAAAAACAAACAACCAAAATAATAGCACAAAAAACTTGATAAAACAAACAGGTAAAAATGAAAAGAAAAAATCAACGATGTTTCAGAAGTGAAAAAATTTAAAAAAAAAACTTTTTTTTTAAAGTTTAAAAAATGTTTGAGAATAAAAAATAATGGAGTCTGGCTTGTTTGGGTAGTCCTTCCCCAGTCTCTGGTTTCCTTGAGTCTGGTCTGCAGTGTATTTTCCTGATTGGCTGGTTTGACTTGATTTCAGTTAAGAGAGGGTGGATCTGTTCTGACCCTTCTCCTTTGTTGGTGCAATCCTGGCTCTCTGTAGTTTACACAGCTTGCAGTAGGCCTTGGGCATCCTCTGTAGATGGGAACGTGAGCAGTTTGGGGAACTGTGGCTCCTCTGTCTGCTGTGGGCCTGGGGCCTTTAATGCCTGGCTTTGTATAGGCTGTGGACTCAGCAGGACAGGGCGCCTCTGACCTGGTTTACCCGGCTGAGCGTTGCTTGCCTTGGGAAGTTTCCTCCCTCCTGGGCAAGGCGGCCACCTGGTGGAGCTGGCTATGGAATTCAGCTCTCATTCAGGCTGGGAATTGGGCTTCCTCTGTGACGGGATCATTTATTTGTCTCAGGAACTATTTGTTCCCCCATCTGGTGCTTCCTTGCCACTGGTAGCTTCTTGCTGCTTTTGCTTTAAATTTAAAAATTCTGGCAGGCAGGGCAGGGCACCTCTGGCTAAGCCATGGCCCAAGACACACCTACCTCCTGGCAGGTGGCGTTCTCTTGGGCAGAGCTGGCTCTCACTGGTCAGACTCTCTTGCCCATTTCAAAGATGGCTACTTTGACCTCACTTTCCCCAGGCCTGCTTTAGATCCAATCTGGTGTGACCCTTTACCAGGGTCAAAAATGGCGCTTTTCTATAGCTTTAGGAAAAGGGATGCCTTCCAGAAGCTCCTCTGTGGGCACAAGTGAGAATATTTTTCCTGGGGTACTCATGCTTTCTCTGGGATTTCAGGTCATCTGTGCTCAGCCGCCATCTGGAGGATTTCTACCTGGTCTATGCTGTTTGCTTCAGCACTGTGGAGTGCCGGTCACTGTGCCAGGCACGGTGCTGGCGCCGGCACTGGTGCAGCAGCGGGATGCCACACGGACCTCAAATCTGTATTATTAGATGAGCAAAGTCAATTTTTCCTTCCTGGCCAGAATCCCTATAGTGTTAGAACTTACTCTGGCTTTCTTTCTAGGAGTAAAAGTTTCTATGGGCTGAGAAAAATGTGATGTCGGAGGGAGCTCAGCTAGGGCTCTGCTGCTCCGCATCCATCTTCCCTGAAGTCCCCATGTCTGTTCTATGCTGACACAAAAGTCACCACATTATTGTAAGTAAATAGTTTTTCATAGCAATTGAGTTTACAAATTTTATGTATTTTTTGTATTTGTGGTGAAGTTTTTTTAATTTTTATTGTCAAACTGATGTACAGAGAGGTTACAGTTTCATTTGTAAGGCATTGGATACTTTTCTTGTACTGTTTGTTTACCTCATCCCTCATTCTCCCCTCGCCCTCCCCCTTTTTCTCTCCCCTCATACGTTGTCCAGTTGATTTATACCAAACAGTTTTACAAGTATTACATTTGTAGTTTTTCTTCTTTTTGTCCCGTGTCTCTCAAGGTTTGTATTCCCTATCACTTTGCTAGTTCTAATAACAGTATACAAAGTTTCCAATGTACTCAGATAAGATACAGTATAGTTCATGTACAAACAAAGGAAGGGGATACAAGAAGATTATCAACAATAGAAGCTACAGTTTCACATGGCATGTTGAAAGTTATTTAAACAGTGATATAATATTCGTTTCCAGAACATAGCGTTCATTTCAATTAGCAACATCTTATGTGTTCATAATGTATAGCTATTGGGCTTTTGTGATCCTTTGCTGTTACTAGCCTAAACCTGTGCTAATTATTCCCTATGAGGGAGACAATAGAGTCCATGCTTCTTTGGGTCTGGCTAACTTTACTTAGTATAATTTTTTCCAATATCATTGGAAGATATATATTTAAAAAAATTTTTTTTTTGGCCATTCCTGGGCCTTGGACTCAAGGCCTGAGCACCATCCCTGGCTTCTTCCCGCTCAAGGTTAGCAGTCTGTCACCTGAGCCACAGCGCCCCCTTTTGGCCATTTTCCATATATGTGGTGCTGGGGAATAGAACCCAGAGCTACATGTGTAGAACGCAAGCACTCTTGCCACTAGGTCATATTCCCAGCCCGGAAGATATATTTTTAAAATAAGAATTGGTGAAAAAATTCAAATTCTACGAATATTATACTTTCCCCTTACCTGTACAAATCCTTATTAATGGTATTTTGCATCAAATTGTTGCCATGCATTCACAGTGATGTAAAATGATAATGAAATTATGCAATAAAATATTCTCCCAGAAAGTGGTCAGTCATCTGGATAGACTGAATCCCTCTAAACAACTTTATATCATATTTACATCAAATGAAATCAACAAAATTTAATTGATGTCACATTTCCTGTCACATATTTTTCAGGTGAGACTTGTCTAATATGGAGAATTTTGGCAGATTCATTCAGAACTGTTTGAGCTACATAATAAAGCATGAAAATTTACAAATTAATTAAAATTTCCTAGACCACGTACCACATATATCTAATCACATGCATCAGAGTTAGCTGGTAAGTGACATTCTTCAGGAATCACCTCGATTTTCTTCAAAGAAAATTTAAAACTCCAGGTGGTTTCATTTCAAATGTATTAAAAAATTTGTGAGATACAGAACAGTACCTTTCCGAATGTTGGGATTTACCATCGTATATTGAAATAAGTATTAATTGGTTGTAGTTACTTTTTTCCAAATGTGCCCTGTATGAACCAAAAGAAAACGGTATAAAAGTGAATGCTTCATAGTACAATGGTAAGGACATGAGGGATTTTACAAGTCCAGCTGACTAGAGGTGATTTTCTTCCTTAACTCTGTGGAACTGAGGTATTACATTAGTTCTATGCTTATTCCAAAAGAATATCTGAAAAAAGCCACATGGGACTGAGGAATTAGAATATGTGTGGTTTTGTTGGATAGTTTTGAAAATCTCTAATCGGAACAAAGTATATAGTCACCTACGTACTGAAAAAGAAAAGAGGCAAAGAGAATTCCCCCAATCTCAACAAGGAAAGCAAATTCTGCAAAGAGACTAAAATCCACAGTTTTCCATAAAGGTGTTTTCAAAAGGAAGGGACCAGGCTTGTTGTCTCTATTTGGCATTATTGGGATATGAATAATTTATGTCATGTTCAGTTCATGATCTGAGTACATTAGCCATTTTGTAAATCTCTTAAATCCTATCATACTTCTGGATTGAAATTGGAATACCACATCTGACTACCTGCTATTATGATATCTTGCACTGGAGACATTTGTACTTACATTCACGTGATCTTTTTCCCATTGATGGTAATCTCCCTGATATTTCCTCACCTGCCGCTTGAACCTGTGATGACTTCCACTACACATCTGCCAGTATTATGTCTTCCATCCTGTACCCTAATCACGTACATATGAGGAAAAGCATTTTTAACTTCATGAAATATCAATTTGAACATTACACTTGTAACATTGAAACAGATTACAGTGAAGCATGAGTCCTCAACCACAGTTCTTTATGAAATTAGGCCAAGGAAGGAGACAATTATTTTATGGAGGTATATTTCTATATAAATTGAATTCACGATGCAATTAGTGTTTGTCTAAAAGAACAAAACTGAAATTTTCAGAATCGTTTAGAACTTCAATCTGTAAAAATACTGGCTGTTCTTTGGGAAAGTGGATAACCAAGTATATAGCCTATTGTAATATGCAATGGATAGTGTATCTGCAAAGATTAACTGAATGCAATATGAAATTTATAATGATCACTGAAAACTAAAATTCCTCTTGCACACGTGTACTCTTATCTGCAATCACAAAAGACATTTATTTCTAAGTCTCCACACACTCTGATTACTTAAAAATATTCTCTGAAAATATTCAAGGAAATGTGTCGAAGGGTGGACAATAAAGTATCATTATCATCAAAGTGAGGACATCATTGAATACAGAGGTACAAGGGAAAAAAATCTGAACAGCATGTTCTTCATTCTTGTATCTACTGGAAACAAATCAGAACCTCTCTGTACCTAGGAAATGGTGTTTGTTTTTTTCTCCAATTGGAAGAAATTAAGCTGGGTTTTATTTAATTAAGAGAGTCTCAAATGTCTTCTTTTCTTAAGTAATTATATAATTTTTATTATTCTGTGAATTGGATAATAGTCCTTCCAGTTTGATAAATGTGACAAAAAAATGTGAAACTTGATAATTAAAGGCAAGAGCACTGATTCAGAGGTTACTCACAATACATTCAAGAATCCATTGTATTAATTGAGATCCCTGTTTTGGAAGATGTTTAAAAGAATACACAGCACATCAGTATAGAATGCTCTCAAGTAATTTAGGAAGTATTCTTTACTACACTTCCTTCATGTTTGAGACAAACTGGTTCCAGATGATGAAAGGTTTTCATTTTCAGTTTATCAGGCTAATGAAACAGAAAATGCATATGCGAATACTGACAAAATCAACATTTTCTCAGTGAGTAAAATTCTGAATATGTACTCTTGAAAGACAGAAAGAATTTCAACATGAAATTCGTGAAAACAAATTTCTTACTAAGCCTAAGATTAATTTAAAAGAAATCTGTGAGTTGGGTTCCATTTTATATTTAAACTTATAGGTGATCATTTACATCTCAGAAACACTTGGGAAATGCAACTAGTAGCATGCAAAAGACATTTAGCTAAACAATGGAAAGGAATTTTCAATTACTTATCTGAATAATCGCGTGCTACGTTTCATTCTTTTGCATCACCACAGAAGTAAATTTTTCAGTTCTAGAATGAGAATTAATTGTTCATTTACTGGATTATACTTGGAAGGATTCCATAAATTAATGAAATTGATGTTGGATAAATAAACAATAAAAATATAGGGAGTAGTAATAATTCCAACTAACATAGTCAAGATGAGGGGCACAAGTGAAAAATCATAATATATATTGATATATGTACATCTGCATACATTATATCATATGGACCCATTGATTACATTTAGATAGGAATGTGAATATATATGTATGTATATCACTATTTATATATCTCTCTGTATAAAGGTACATATATATGTGTACATACACATGTACGTGTGTGTGTGTGTGTGTGTGTGTACCTAAATGTAGTATGGATGTTTGGATGCGTATATGCAAAAATAAATAATTAAATTCGTGAAAGGCATGTTGTTTGGAAGAGTGAAAAAACGAAATAAGCTGTAGAATCATTCAATATAAAACACACTGTTAAAACATTTATTTAAAGGACAATATCAGTAATAAAGAGAAGGAAATCTCAATGTGTTTATATTGATGAATATCGTATTAACATAGGCATGAATAAAAAGAATAGTTGAAAGTAAACCTGAACCAGTCAAATAAGACCTTGCATTAGAATTCTTGCCAGTATTTGAAATGCTGAATTTCAAACTTTATGCTTTAATCCTGGCAACTAGCAAACATTTGGTGCTTTAAGTCAATCAGGTTTCATCCAAGCTGCGTTAATACAATATACATTCCCCAGTTCAACACTCCTACTTTTACGAAATAAAATATGAGATCATTTTCCAAGATAGTTCCCAGAAAGGTATGTCGCCAAAATCTTCCTCTACATTATTTAGTAGTTATATTTGAGCAAGTAGTAATAATATTGTTAGTAACACGTTTGTGTTTTCCATATGCTTGTGCAGCAAAGTCTGATTTCATTTCTTTTAAGAAGAGGTTACCCTTTTTAGAGCAGTTGCTGTGATGTTTCCAAATGCATTATACTGATAATTGTTAGGTGAGTTCCTTAAAACAACACCTGAAATTGTAGTCATCACAACCTAATATATGATTACTGAGTTTGCAGTAGGACTACCTTTATCACATAAAGCAGTTATTCTTTGGTTACTCTCCTCTGTTTTACTTCCTCATGAAGACCTAGAATTTCACTATGGATACCATAATTATGAAAAAAGCTTTAATGTTTTATATATGTAATATATCATTTCATTATTGAGTATAGTACTTAAAATATTAAATGGAAATCATTGTACAAGAAACATTACATTTTTGGCTATCCCAAAGAGGCATTTTGTTCGCTTTGGTAACAACGTGAGTTCAAATTTATGAAGTATGTAAATATTTCCCAAAATTCTTTGATGATTTTACTGTCTTAATAAAACACAAAATCCTGGGGAATCATTTCTCAATAGAAGTATGAGAACAAGGAGAAATGAAAATTGGATTGCTATAATTTTGGCTTTCTAGGTGAATACTCCATAAGGTTTAAAACAGAGAAACATTGACTTAATCATTCCAAAATGCAGTAACAAATTTTTCTCTAAATATCCATTTTGATAATGTGGTAATCCATCACCATTCGTTGTGTCATAATTCCATTATTCTAGGAGAAAATGAGAGATAGTCACTGAGAGAAACACATTCATATTGGGTGACGTCCTTGGGTAAACCTGTTTCACAGATGATTTTCTATACCTGAAACACACTGTGGAATATTTTCTAAAACATTTGAAATGCTTTATATTACAAAAGAGAACTGTCTCTATTTCCATATTACATAGAGTTTTTCAACTTTCTTATCCTTAGAAATTTCATCCTATATTCTTTGCCTTAATAAATGCATGTCCAGAATGGGAAATGATTTTCATCTAAATTTTGTAATGTTTTAGATAATTCACTTCAATTCCCAGGTAACATAATGATTCTAGGGGATAAATCCCAATGAATATACTAAAATACACTTGACTTGAAATTATTGTGTTACTAATATATATATGTACATAATCTATCATATAATATATGTATACTACATATTTGTAAGATGTATATATATAAATATATATATAAACATATATATATATATATATCGTTCATTGTGGAGTATTTATAATGCAGAAATTGATGTAAAACTATGAGTTTAGTATAGAGTAAAGTTTGGCCAGAATGCAAAATGGACAAATTAGAACTGATATCTAAACTCTTCCTTTTTATGCCTCCATTTTCCCCTCTGTTCTCAGCCCAAGTTATTCTGGTGCCTTATTCATTGGTTCAAAGCATTATTTCAAAATGCAATGAATAGAAAGTGTTTTTTAATTTTTTTTGTTAATTGCTTCAAATACTGTGTCATCACTGGAATAAATCTATGATTCTTCATTGGATTATGGCTGGATATTCATTCTGAGCAATGATAGATCTCTTGGAACACTACTGGGGAACTTGAGATTTCTGTTGTGTTTGGAAAATTCATGGAAGTAGGATGAATACCTTGGAAAAAATTTCTCCTGTCTTCAAGGATTGGAAGTGTGGTAATCGTTTCTGGGATATGGGATGTCGAATATCTGCATCCACTAGTTTCACATGGCTATTAAACACAATGAATTTATTTTGCAGCTATTGTAACAAGAGACTTGAAGAGAAGTGACCAATTCCGTGGCAGTTTTATAAATTTGAATATTACAAAGTAGGTTGGATTGGTGGAAGACTTATTAACTATGAAGTGATGAGAGATGATGATAAAAGTGTAACATGCTGAAACACTTGGAAGATTCAAATTAAGATCAACTAGTGTGACTTCAACCATGCCAGAAAAGTCACAATTTTCTATTCCAATGGTCAAAATTCAAGGATTGGTGTGTACCAACACATCTAGGGAAACATAATCACAAAGACCCCCTCAAAAGTAGAACTTTCCGGGGCTAATATTTCAGTATGGAAAACCATATTAAGAAAGAATGTGGGCTACCTGGATATCTGACGCAGTGTGATTTTTATTTCCAAATAGAAGCTGAAAAACTCTTTCTAAAGAAATAGGAAAACATTTTGCATGAGAGCGTAAAAGGTTAATCATTTCTCCCTTCAAAGAAGTTGTTATTCCTTTAGACTGCTTGATATAATCAATTTATAAATTCCCTGTATTTCCCTGTTATTCTCCTAATTTGGATGCCCTTCAGAATGACCAAAACAAACGAGTTCATCTCATCCGAATTTCTGGCCTCTGGGTGTGGGGTAAACATGGATGCTTCAGTCAGTGAATATATAGAAGCTTTTGGCTGGACATAGAAATTATTTTTATTGTGTTACAATGAAATTGAAGATAGCAGATAAAGATGGAAGTCCAATTAGATTTTTCTCTCAACTCTGAATAATGCAAACTTACTAAAATAAGAGAAAGGTTTGTTTAGGTTGCATCATTTTTGTTGGAAGCATATAGTTCCCTATGAAATGGCTGTAAGATATAACATCATAATGTTTGATTACACTACAGGAATAATATGAACATTGAAAGTAAATTTTTTCTGTTAATAGTTTCACTTGTGAAAACACCAGCATGAGTTTTAACATATTACAAAGCATGCATGTATTTCCTTGATGTTAACAACGGCTCTTGGCACTGACAATAACATATCGAGGAAAACCTGCATTGATTTAATGTGAGCCAACAGAAATATAATTGTTTATTTTTGACTTAGTATTTGTGAAGAAAGCATATCAGGCGACTTGCAATAAAAACCTAATTCCCTCAAAGAAAATAGTTCACGATGAAGAGTTATTGGAAATAAAAGCTTTCTGATTGTAGTCATCACATATTTATTTATATAAATTGGACGTTTTCTTTCTGAAATTGTTAAACGTAGCTCTCCATGACTTGTGTAACAATGGACACTATCAATTTTGGGTGTGGTAATGATTCCATTAGCTTCCTAAGATAGATTCCAATGAAGTTTTTTGTTTCTTTATCTTTGGCATTATTTAGACTGGATATTTAAAGAACTGGTCCCAGATGATAAAAGGGTGGATCCGGCTAATGAAACACATAATGGTCATGTCAATATTGACAAAAATCAAGTTGTCCTTACTGAGTAAAATTCAAAATGTTTCAAGTTGTGTTTTCAAAGAGTTTCAATATGAAATGATCAAGAAACCAAGTATCCTTGTGAGCTTGAAATGACTTTAACAATAAGATTGCTCCACTCCAATTTAAATCAATATTTATACATGAGAAATTACATATCTTAGGGTCTTAGAAACATTAGTATGAGAGCAGTAGTATGGAAAACACATTCGGCTTTAAATGAAAAGGAGTTTTCACTTATTTTCAGATTCTTTTAATACCTTTCACTTTCTTCTTTCAAGACAGTAGTAAATTGTACACTGTATCAGGTGTATGTGAATACATGGGTTTACTTAACAATTCACGGATGGATTCCCTAAATTATCAAAGGTACACTGTGAAAATGAGAATCACTACATTATAGCAGCATATAGGTCGTTATATACATACATGGACATATACATACACAAATAATGGAAACCCACTGATTGTACATGTCCCTATGTAAATAAACATAATCATATATACATATATATCATTGAAACTATATATGAAATTTTGTTTATTATGTAGTGGTTGATGTCTGAGAGCAAATTAAAATGTTAATTGTATTAAAGAGAGGACATGGTAGTTTGAAGTGAGGATTAAAATAAATAATCTCCACATTATTTCAGGAGAAACAATAGTGTGGAAACAATTTTATATTTAAAGGGCAATATAATCATTAGGATAGAGGAAAGCCAAATATGTTTACATTGTGGAGTGTCACCTAAAAGTAAGCATGAATACAAGGAATAGTTGAATGTAAACTGAGCCAGTCAAATAGGAGAATGCATTAGAAATCTCGTATTTTATAACATGGATGAATTCAGTATTTTTTGGTGCAATCGAGGAATCTATCATTTATTGGATCTCTTTTGTCTATCAGTTTTGTGCCAAAGTGCTTTAGGCACAAGAAACACATCCCAAAAGTACAGGAAAAAATATCAATTTCCAAGATAATTCCCAGAAATGGCAGCGCCAATTATCTTCATGGAAAATATTTGATAGTTATACTTGTGCAGGTAGTAATAGTTTTTCGAAGTTATATTTCTGTTGTCTATAGGCCTGTGAAGCAAAGCCTGAATCCATTAGTGGCAACAGATTTTAACATTTCTTAGTTATTGTTGTAGTTAATTTTTTAATCCCTTGCACTGACATTCGATCATTTTAGGTCAATAAAAAATTATATATTGCAACAATATTCTTAGAGGCTTACTCTACTTGGAAGCAGAATAGTGGGGACCCTTTCATCCTTATGGTCTACTCCATAAGCAATATAAGAAGCAATTCATGCACAGGAATGTATATCAAGCCAATAAACGGAAATGGGGGGTAATGAAAGCATATTTCGTTATACTGATCTCACTTATTTAAAACACTTCAGAAACAAATACCGAGGTCCCAAAGAACATGAAATTTCATGCATAGTATTTGCTGCCCATTTGTGTGATTCTCTCATCACCATCCTTACAAGTGCTGAACCTACTTGTTTTCCCATAGAGTGGGAATGGATGCCATTTCTTGAATATAGAAGATTTTGAATTGACATGTAAACAGTTTTTATCGTGTTACAGTTTTAATTGAAGGCAGCAGACTACATATGAAATTTCTATTACATTTCTCTCATATATTTGTATAATGAAGAGTTAATATAGACAAAATATTATTGAAAATTCTATTTCAAAATTTATTCTGCCTCATTTTTGGTGAAAGCATTTACATCCCTATGAAATTTCTTTACGGCATCAACTATTATATTTTATGTCCCTCCAAAGGAGTAATAGGAACATTGAAACATAGTATTCCCTTAAGTATTTATTACTTAAACACCAGAAAATAACTGCATGAGTTTTGCTCTATGACAAAACATCCATGTATTTCATCTAACAGCATCTCTGGGTATTGATATTAAAATATGAAATAAAAAGTGAATTGCTTTCTTGTGAGCAAACAGATATATTGCTTATTAAGAATTAGTGCAGGGCTGGGGATATAGCCTAGTGGCAAGAGTGCCTGCCTCGGATACACGAGGCCCTAGGTTCGATTCCCCAGCACCACATATACAGAAAACGGCCAGAAGCGGCGCTGTGGCTCAAGTGGCAGAGTGCTAGCCTTGAGCGGGAAGAAGCCAGGGACAGTGCTCAGGCCCTGAGTCCTAGGCCCAGGACTGGCCAAAAAAAAAAAAAAAAAAAAAAAAAAAAAAAAAGAATTAGTGCAGGAAATTTATAAGACACTGTACAATAATAAAATTTCATAAATATATGCATGTCAACTGCTGTTTGAATAGTTCAAGTCTACAGGCAATTGTCTACAGTTTCTCCTGTGTACATATGCTTAGAATATTGCATGAAAGTAAAAAAAAAAAACCACATTAATATTCTAATGCCCTGATGTTAGTGGGAATCCTTTTATTCTAATTGCATCAATAAACACATTGTTTCAGGCAAGTTTGTGTTGGAAACCATATTTTCCAAAATCCTAACAAGATGTTCTGAGCCAATCTTAGGTGTTTATGTCTTCTACTAAATTGTCATAATCATGTATGCTTCCCTATTGTATTGGAGAAATTTCATTTTTTATTTTGCTGTGGAAGTGAAATAAATTGAAACACCATTCCAACATGTCAATCCAAAGACTTCACCAACATACATAAGAGTATTTCACATAGAAATTCAAAAGTCTACTGAAATGGCACAACAGGAATGCATTAGCGCAAGTGATGTAAAGTAGCCAAATAATGATTTCCAAATTATTTGCAGACAAAATTGAAGGAAGAATTTTGTGCTCAAATTTTCACCTGTTAACGGTTAAGATTCTTCTCTACTATATTAAGAACAATTAAAACATTCTATTATATTTACCCTGGGTTTCCAAATTTGAATTACTATGGAGTCACATAAAAGGACATGCCCAAATTTAATCATTGGGAATTAACACATTAACAGTTAACTACATTTGGGGATTATCTCACTTTCAAATTCAGACAGCGTATAGAAGACTTACAAGATTCAGGAAATCTACTGCTGCTTATAATTGGTTTTCTGGGTATGAGTTTGGATAGATTTTCAGAAGCAAAATTACATTAACCTGAATATAAATCTTGATGAACTTTACGTGTCCACTCATACAGTGTTGTTCTTGTTACAGAAGATGATCATAACACATACAAGTGAAGATTTATTATGGAAGTAGACGTAATTTCAACTACTTATGGCCAGGTCATTTTGAGTGTCATATAAACCATCCATTCATTATTCTTGTGTACTTAAAGAAGGAAGAACTCCAATAAATCAGCATTTATATCTATGCAGGAAAATGTTTCACAATCATTTCACATTTCTGAAAGTTTAACTATATTCGCAAAACTATGTACCAACATTATTATGGCAGCTTTTCCTCAGTGGTGATCATTCATAAAACATATTATTTTTACAAAATCATAGGGGAAAGAATGTTTAGTGGTGATTATGTGGTTTATAGTAAATCAGAGAACTGGGATTACACTCTCCATTTTCTCGTTTGTTTCATGTTCTTTTCTCCCTTATTAGCTGTGTATGTGTTGTTCATGTCTTTGAACTTCATTTCAAATATGTGTCTTACAAATTGATTTTAGTATTCTAAAACAGAAAACAGAAGAAGTTGTTTACCACCAGCCCTGTTTGACGAAGGATTTGTGTCTCGACTATCAGTAGGTTTGAAAAACAAGATTCAATCAAATCATATGGCATAACTTATTATCTAAAATGTATATGAATATTCACATGATTCTGTATTACTAATGTGGAAATGTTCCAATTGTTTCAAAACTTCGATGTTGTATACCAAATTTGGCACATTATCTCTATCTAATGGATCAGAATTAGAAAGAGAGCCTCAAAATTCTCCAGAATCAACTGATAATATTTACTTCCAGTTATTGCTTGTGCTAGGGTAATAGGAGTTTAAGTTACTCACAAAGCACAATTTCATTGTACCAATAAAGAATACAAAGGATAGATGAAGAGATTTTTAATAAAGAATCAATGAAATGTTGAGGGAGTATTGAGGTGAGTGAAAAATGTGCATAAATTTCTTCTCACAGCTGTTATTTCCTTACTCACTTTTTTCCTTTTTCCCTTCACATTGTCCTCTTGTACAAACCAACTTCCTTTTCCATTATTTTTTCCAAAACAAAAAATTTTATCCTTAAATGTCTATTGTCAATCTTGTCTCTAATGCTTGTAGCTTCTAGTATTATTAACTGTTAAACAATTCCTTGCAGATTGGCTAGTATATAGTTATCCACCTGAATTTATGTACATAAACATTAGTGTTTGTGTGTCACTTTTGGATACCTTTCTCTCAAGCATGTCCCTTGTCTCCCCGTGAATTGGTACCTGAGTCTTGCTTTCTTCATCATGTCTGTGTTACTTATTTCTAACACACACATATCAGCCAGCCAATGCTCCATTCTATGTTCCAGGCTTGTGTCCCAATGAAAACTGTTTTACAAATGTTTTCTAATCGTTGTGTAGGATTCTCTTGTATAGAGATACCATTTCCTTGGATCCAATCATCTATAGTGGGACATTGGAATTGTTTCCATTTCTTGGCTTTTTTGAAGTGTGCAACATAAACATGGGTGTGCAGGTTTTCTCGTCCTATCCTGGGTCTTGTTGCTCAGAATGGGACATGTGCTTTACCTTGGGTGTTCTATTCAAGATACTCCACTCTCTTTTCAAGAGTGGTTGCAGTAGTTTACATTCCCAACAAAATTTCAGTACATTTCTTATTTCAGGGAATCACCTCCTGCACTTGTTGTTGCTTGAGTTCAGAATACATGTCATTCTGACTTGGGCAAGATGTTATTTCAGTGTTGTTTTTATTTACATATAATTTAATTCCAGTGATGGTTGTTATGTTTCTGTGTTTCATTACCATTTTTATTTCGTCTTCTGTGAAGTCTGTTTTCAGATCCATGGTGAACTTCATGATTGATTTGTTGGATTTAGGAGGGATTAGTTTCTTGTAGCCCCTGCATGTGAGAAACATTAACCTATTATAATATTTGTCTGTTGCATTGCTGTTTGGCTGTCTGTCTGGTTTCGCGACCATGACCTTAGCTGTGCAGAACATTTTTATTTTAATGTAGTCCCATTTTCCAATCTTTCACCAATCTGTTGTGTGCCTCAGACTCTGTTCAGGAAGTTCCTCCCTAGGCGTAGAAGACCTGATATCTTAGCTACTCTGTTCTATTATAGTTACTAGGATTCACATTTGATGTTGATATCTTAATCCATTTTGAGTTGACATCGGTGCTGGTATTATGCTAGGGTCAGCTTTGATTTTTTATTCCTGTGCTGATCCTTTTTCCCCATCTCCAATAATTGAAGATGCTACTTTTTTCCATTGTATGTCTCTCATACCTTTGCCAAATATCAGCTGACTGCATGTCTCTGGTTTCTTTGAAGGTGATCTGCCATATTGTATTCATCATGCATCTCGTTTTTGGCATTAGAAGTTTGTATTTTTTAAAATAATGCTCTTGTAATAGAGCTTGAAAGCAGGCATTTTGATACCTCTGTTGCTGCTTCTTTTGCCTTCAATTACTTTTGCTGTTCTAGATCTTCCTATTTCAAAAGAATTTTTGTATTGCTTTTCCTATTTCCTTAAAGAATATAGTTAGATTTTCATGAGTTTTCAGTGAATTTCTATAACATCTTTAGCAATATTGAAAGTTTACAATATTGGTTCTCCTTATCCATGAACATTGAAGGATGAGAAAGACAATCCTGGCCCTGGAGAGTATGCCCCTGCCCTCAGGGACATGGCATGACAGCACAGTTTGTACTGAAACCACATAGGATTTTGTATTCTGTTTTTGGATTCTGCTAGCTAATATTTTGTTTAGGAGTTGTGCATCTTTGGTCAAATTTAAGATTGCCTTCTAATATAATTTTTGTATTGTACTTGTCTGGTTTTACCATGATATTAGCTTCATGGAGAAGGGTTATGATTTCTCTCTCTACATAAATTTCGCAAAAGAGCTTGAGGAGAATCGATGGTTTCCCCTCTTAGAAAGTTTTGTAAAATTGGATGGAGAATCCATCTTGGCTTTATTAAATTGGAAGATATTCCATTCCTTTTTGTATCTCATTTTATTTCATGGCTTTATTTAAGTTTTTTTATATCTTCTTGCCTCAGTTTGAGCAGTTTATGTTTATGTAAAACTTCATCCATTTCCCTCAAGTGTTCATTCTTTAGTTAGTTTAGTTTCTGGAAATAGTTGTTATTTATTATTTGGATACTCTGGATTATCCAGGCAATTATGACTGGAGAGTCCCTGAGGGACTCTTCTCCCATTCTTTAATTTTTCTTGAAAATGATCTGTCAATTTTATTAATTTTCTTAAATATCTAGCCTTTATCTGAGACAATTTGTGGGGATTATAAAGAGAGCCAAAGACTAAGTAACACCATATCCTACATGGATCTGAAAGAGCTGTAGACTTTTTCACCCCACAGAGGTCCCGTACATATTCTTCTCAGCAGCTCATGTAACATACTCAAAAGTAAATCATGTCATAGTACACACAAAGAACTTCAGCAAATAGTACAGAATTGACATTATCCTATGTATTCTATTTGATCACAATGGAATAAACCTAACCATCAATAAGAAAGGATACCACAGAAACTACACAAATAGTTGCAGGCTAAACCCAAAACATACATCTAAAATTTGAGACAGAGAGCAAATTAAGGACAAAATTAACGAATTCATAAGCCACAATGACAATGAAAATACAACAAAAAGAAATATGAGAGACAGCAAATGCAATGCTGATGTTCAAGATGTTTGCCTGGACAGCACACATTAAAGAATGGAATAAGAACTGGTAAATAGGCTCATGGTGCAGCTAAAAGGTGTAAAAAGTAAAACCTTGAGAGAAATAAGAAAATAGGAAAACAGGAAAAGATGAATCTAAAACAACTTGGAGGAGAGAGATAAAAAAGTTTAAAGAAGAGATAAATCTGATTGAGATTTGAAAGTCCATTCAACAAATAAATAAAACTAAAAAGTTGGTTCTTTCAGAAACCGAATAAAATTGAAAGACCCATTGTAAGACGTACAAAAGAAGAGACTCATATTGGTTAAATGAGAGACTATGAAAGAAAAGTTACAAAAAATAAAGAAGACATTCAAACACACATAAGACACTATTAACAGAACGTTTACTCGCTAAAGTATGAATCTTCTACAGAAAAGGATCAATTCTTAGAGAAGTATAAACTGCCCAAACTGAATCAAGAAGAAATAAATCAATGAAATAAACCAAAAACTTACAGCAAGATACAGGAGCTAATCAAGAGTCTCCAAAGAAAAGTCGATGCCTGGAAGGTTTCCCCAGTGAATTCTACAAAACCTTCAATGAGGATCTAATAGCAATACTCCTCCAACTGTTCCTGAAAATAGAAACTAAGGAGGAAATTCCAAACTCATTCGATGAAACTAATATTAGACTCATCCCCACACCAGGCAAAGTCCAAACAACAAAAGAAAATTATAGACCATTATTACTAAAGAATATAGATGCAAAGCCCCTTAACAAAGTATTAGATGACAGGCTCCAGAGACTGATCAAGAACATTATACATCATGATCACTTATGCTTCAGTGGACCTACACAATGACGGTTCAACATCTGTAAATCAATAATCATAATTCAACAATTCAACACAGGTGACACAAAGAACCACATTATCATCTCAGCTGATGTCCAAATAGTCTATGACAAAATAGAACAACCATACATGTTAAAAGCTCTGGAATGAGCAGGAATAGAGAGAATAGTCTTTAAAACAATGAAAGCCATATACAACAGACCAACTGCTATTATGATATTAAATGGGGAGAAACTAAGACCATTTCCCCTGAACTCAGGAACAAGACAATAATGCCCACCCACCCTGCTTTTACTCAACATAGTGCTGGAATCCCCAGCCATAGCAGTAAGGCAAGAGGAGGACATCAAATTATCCACATTGGCAAAAAAGAAATCCCACAATCCCTATTTCCAGATGACCACATCTAATATCCAAGACATCCCAGAAATTCAGAAAATAACCCACAAATTCATATGGAACAGTATAAGACCTAGAATAGATGAAGAAATTCTACCCCGAAGAAGCAACACAGCAGAATTCATAATACAAGACTTCAAGTTCTATTATAGAACCATTATAACAAAAACAACCTGGTATTGGTACAAAAAAAAAAATGTGACAGCTAATGAAATTGAAGAGCAGACCCTGAAATAAAGCTGCATTCTTACAGTCAACTGATATTCGCCAATGAACTGATATATACAAGAGAAAACATAGCATCTTCAACTACTGGTGCTGGGAAAATTGTGCAGGCACAAGTAGAAAATTCAAAGTTGACCCTAGCTTATCATCATGCACCAAGAAAAACTAAAAATGGATTCAGGATCTCAACATTACACCAGAATCCTTGAAAGTAGTAAAGAACAGTGTAGGAGAGACACTAGAACTTACAGGCAGAGGTAGGATTTCCTGAATATAGTCCCAAGCTTACAACAGATAGGGGAGAGACTACACAAATGGGACTACTAGGGAAAAAAAAGTTTCTGCGAAACTAAAGCTATAGCCACCAAACTACAAAGACATCCAACCCTATGGGAGAGGATCATCACCAGCTCAGCAACAGACAAAGCCCTAATTTCCATCATCTACAGAGAATTCAAAAACTAACCCTCTAAAACCCCAGTACACTAAATATTAAATGGACAAATGATATAAAGAGCGACTTCACAGAAGAAGAGATAAAAATGGCAAACTAATCATATGAGGAAATTTTCAACATCCCCTGCAGTAAAGGAAATGCAAATAAAACATCCCTGAGATACCACTTCACTGTCATGAGAAGATCCTATATTCAACTCAGGCAATAATAATTCTGGAGTGGATGCTGGCAAAACAGAAGCCTCCTCCACTGTTAGTTGAGGTGCAAATTATTTCATCCAGTTAGGAGAATTGTATGGAGGTTCCTGAAAAAGCTCAGCATATACAGAACCTATGACCAAGCCATAATTCTACTAGGCATCAATCTTGATCAACAGGTCTCATGATATTATAAAGAGATCTATAAACACATATTCATCGCTGCACCATTCACAATAGCCAAAATATGAAAAGAACCCAGATTCCCCACTACAGGTGAAGGGATCCAAAAATGTGGTGCTATACACAATAGAATTCAACATAGCGATTTGAAATGAGAAAATATTGGTATTCGCAGGGAAGTCAGCAGAACTTGAACAAATAATGTTGAGTGAGAAAAGCCTGTAACACAAATAACAAAGGGGTATAGTCTCCTTGATATATGAGTGCTTGTGTGTAGGCTGGGAGAAAAAAGTAGAGACCAGGTTGGCAAAACAAGTATCTTCTTTTCAAATGGTATTTCCACAGGTTTGGGTCAAGGAAATTACATTATGTATGTAAATCCAAACAATTACTAAACATTAACAGGTCTAGAATAGAGTTATCAGTGGATCCCAATAGCTCAACAGCTTATGTACATATGCTCATAGAATATAAGGATAAGCAAAAACAACTCCAAGAGAATTGCACTGGGGGAATTATGTTCTTGACCTTACATTTAAAGTTCTAGGTGAATTTTCTTTGGCATAATCTAAATGGGTTTCTATATATGATTTTGGTACACTGTGTATTGCACAAATGCCTACCTGATGTAGGGAAAGGAAAGAACACTGAGTGTGTGGGACATCAGATAATATGTACTGACTGCCTTATTATGTAACTGTACCCCTTTTGCACAGGACATTGTCAAACAAAAAAATTCTAGCCTTACCCTGAGACCTTTTGATATCTATTTACCATGTCAACTTAGCTTACAAATATTATAAGCATATTTATGAGTCATTTTCATATTGATTTTCCGTTATATCTACTTTTGAAGGCTAAATCTCAGGGAATACGATTTTCAAAATCATGATAGCAACTATAGTCTAAAATTTAGGACGTGTAGCAGTTTATGTTTCCTTGCTTTAGATTAATGATATTGCTTGTGACAATAAACTCTCAAGTTAACCAAAAACAAGACAAGAAATCATACTTTATCATTTGTATTTAGTTTATTTGTTGAGACCAAAAAGAAATGAAAGGAGACCTCTACTGTCCTTAGTAAAATCTCACGACATCAAAACAGATTCTGGTTCCCCTAAACACAGGTGTCTAGCTATATTCCAAATAAAAAGATTGTAATCTCTCGAGGAATATCAGATTTTAAATATTAAAGTTAGTGAATTGTGGGATATATCTTGTTGCTAGGGAAATGTATTTCTAAACAAACCTCACATAACAGAAGTCCTTAAGTTTATCTGAATTACAAATATTTACAAAATATATGTTGTGCTAATATTTGCGATTATAAAGAAAATGAAATTAATACCATCAATTATTAGTCGGTCTGAGTCGGGTTTGAGAATGGCCTGGAGACACATGATGAGTGCTCTATACCACAGGCTGCAAGAGAAATGCAAATCAAAATGACTATCATATTAGACATAGCCCCAAAAGAATGTCCATTATCAGGAAAAATATTAAACATAAAAAAGGAATACTGTCAATAAGAAATGTTGGAAGCCTTCTGGACGAAAGGAATGCTATTAAATATTGAAACAGATATATACTTGTTCAATAATGGTGCCACATATGAGCTACCAATGTGTAGTAAAAGGGGAATCAAGCCTTCATAACTCCTGCATCCCAGATGCGAAATCACAAAGAACTATTACTAATTTCATAAACGGTCGTCAACCCCCCACCAAGCCCCATAACAATACTGATGAAATACAGAAAAATGTTCTTGCTATGACAGCTGAAATTGCCAGAAGAATCAACACATGATCCCATAAAAACAAATGTCAGGAACACAGAAACTATTTCTTGATGGTACATCAAAAATAAGGAAAGAAATGGAAGTAAAAATAGATACAGCCAACTCCTCATCTAAAGAAGAACCTCATATATTGAGGCCAACAGTGCATGAAAAAGACTCAAAATTCAATTACTTCACATAAGGAACTATCACATGGATAGCTGATCAAGCTACCAATAACAGGTCAATTTCCATAAAGCTAATCATATTGGAGTCTGCATATCCAAGGACCGAAAAGAAGAATCGAGGATCTCATGATCTAAGACAACTCCACTGATATTCGACAGAGGGACTATCACACTCGAAAACGCCATCAAACATCATGTAGGATTTATCCACGAAACACAGGACAAATTCAGGAGACATAATCTGCACATTGTTGGAAAGAATAAAGGAATAGTATATCAGAGCAGAGATATACCACTCATATTCAATAGAATTATTGCAGAGAATTACACCAATCTCAAAGCGGAAGCCTTACAGAAGCAGAAGAAGCATCCTGACCACCTAAGAGACCATAACCTACAGGAAAAACAACCAGACACAAAAAATTAAAGAGTTCAGAAATCTACAACAAGAAAACATATCAGAATCATGTCAAAACTCTCCATTAAATTTTTTGATGAAGGACAGCCTGGAAGAACACAATTCAAGCACTAAAAGCCAGCAACTATTTGGATATCCATCTAATTAGAATACACATTCAATGGCCCAACAGTACACTAGAGGAGACAGGGTTCCCAAAACTATGCATGTGCCCCATCCACAGAGGATACCCAAGTCCCACTTGCAAGCTGTGTGAACCAGAGTAACCCAGGATATTACCAACAAGGGATGCAGTTCAAAGCAGATCCACCCCCGAATACTGAAAGCAAGTCAAACATGGTAAGCAGCAAAATATACTGCTAGCCATTGCAAGGAAACCAGAGACTAGAAAGCCCATCCAAACAAGGAAGGAAGACTCCATTTGTTCCCAAGATTTTTTAAGATTTTATTTATTTTTTCCATTTCTGTAATGTCATTGAGTTTTTATATTCTTTTTTTACCTGTTTGTTTTTAGCAAAAAAATTTTTCGGTTATTTGATTTTCCAGTTTTTTTTTTCACTTCTTTAAAATAAATTTTCTCTGTTTTGTGCATTTGTCTTCCACTATTTTTTCTTTATTTTCCTCTTCACATTCTCTTTCTTTAAAATTACTTTCCCTGGAATAACACCTCCACTCTTCTCTGTTAACTGAATTGTCTATCCTTTTAAACGTCTTCGTTCTACCAATACTACTCTTCTTCACATTTCCACGTCACTGTAAATAACCCACAATTATCACCCTCCCCCATATTATTTTACTCTTTTCTCTTCATTGCCGCTAACTGACCCTCCTGACTTATTTACAGGAACTCCAGATTCCATTGATCTCAGGTTATTGGGGAGAGGGTATCCCTGCTCAATCAGAGTGAATCAAATGGGTTCAAAGACAAAGCCAGCCAGTCCAAAAAGAACTTAATATACTAACAAAATTTGCTCATATGATTGTAACAGTAAATACGTAACTACTGAGTACAGGGTACAGGATTTGTTGTTATATCAAAATTGTATTCTTCAGGAACACCAATCTCATATAACATACAGGTATACAAGGTATCTCTATATAATTGTGAACTTCAAAGATTTACACAACAGATCTTGGTAAGGTATGCATGAGGTCTTCAACAGTGCTCACAAGTGTTTCTAGATTGGATTTCCCATACCAAATGGGCAGAGGAAACACAAGATCGACGGCAAAAAATGGTGTGTCATTTCACTGTATAAACAAACAGGAAGCAGAGCAGCCAATCAAAGAGAAGACAACCCTCAAAATGCTGTACAAAGTCTACTGATAAACATGATAAATAAAAATTGTGAATCTCTCCAGGAAACTATTCTATAGCATGAAAAGGCAAAGCAAAAATTAATGGAGAGGGCTGTGAATATAGCCAAGTGGCAAGAGTGCTTGCCTCCTACACATGAAGCTCTCGGTTCAATTTCCCAGCACCACATATATGGAAAACGGCCCGAAGGGGCGCTGTGGCTCAGGTAGCATTGTGCTAGCCTTGAGCAGGAAGAAGCCAGGGATGGTGCTCGGGCCCTGAGTCCAAGGCCAAGGACTGGCAAAAACAACAACAACAAACAAACACATAATGGAGAATTTCATGGCTTCCACAAATAGAAAGATAAATGAGCTTCAAGAGTAAAATGAAAAGATAGCTACCCAGCAAAAAGATATGAGAGACAGCACTCAAAACCAACTTAATGAAGTTGATGAAGTCAAAAAGTCAATGCAGTACCTAAAAGATGACATGGAAAACATTAGGAAAGACGAGAGGGAAGAAAAAGGGAATCGAAATCAAGTAGCTAGCCTAGAGTCCCGACAAGCTGAGGTAGACGATCAAAACTCAGGAGCTGAAGATTCTCTAAAGTTGATGGAGAAAGTTCAAAAATCAATACAAAACCAATCTCATCGACAAAACAGATCGCTCCATGAGCTCAAGACACAATCAGGAAGCTCAATTTAAGACTAATATGTATTGAGGAAAACCTGTAGAAATAATTTAATGGAATAGGCAACAAAACATTAGCCAAATCCTTCCCAAATATCCAGAATGATAGGCCTATACAGATACAGGAATCATTTACAACTCCAAACCGACCAGACCAGAACAGGATATCCCAACAACAAATGTGATCAAAACAGGATCAATACACTCCAAGGACAGAATCCTTAAAGCTGTTAGGGAGAAAAAACAATCACATATAAAGGAAAAGCAATTAGAATTAACCCAGACATCTCAGCAGAGACCATAAAAGCAAGGAGATCCTGGGATGAGGTATACCAATCCCTAAATGAAAATAACTACCAACCGTGAAAATTGTATCAAGCTAAACTCTCAATCAAAACCCAAGGTCAAATAAAAGCCTTCCACACTAAGGAAAAAGTGAAACAATATATCGCCACCAAACCAGCTACACATGAAATCCTCAAAGACGTGCTATAAAGGGAAAATAATCAAGATCACAATACAGACAGAGAAATGAACCCTAAATAGTAAACTAGAATACTAGATCAAGAAATGGGAAGACACAGCATTTAACAAGGTAGCTGTAATGAAAGGAACAAATGATCATCTCTCAATCCTAACTCTCAATATTAATGGACTTAATTCTCCAATCAAATGACATAGGCTCATAAGTTGGATCAAAAATCAAGATCCATTTTTCTGCTGCCTCCAAGAGACACATCTATCCAGCAAAAGTAAACATCTTGTAAAAGTAAAATGCTGGAATCAAATCTATCAATCCAATGGCGCCTATAAACAGGCTGGCATTGCAATCCTAGTATCAGATAAAATTGCCTTCAAATTAAAAACAGTAAAAAGAGACAAAGAAGGTTACTACATTCTAATAAAGGGATCTCTGCTACAGGAGGATATAACCATCCTATATATCTACACACCAAATACAGGAGCACCCAATTTCATCAAACGAACACTACTGACTACAATCATTCACAGACCCAAACACATTGATAATTGGGGAATTTAACACTCCACTATCACCTTTGGACAGATCAACATCCAAAAACTGAAAAAAGAAACCACAGAAATAAAAACCTGCGTAGATCAACTAGACTTAACCGACATCTACAGAATATTCCAACCAGCAACGACATAACACACATTCTTTTCGGCAGCACATGCAACATTCTCCAAAATAGATCACATCTCAGAGCACAAAGAGAATCTGTACAAATTCATAATCAAGAAAACCATTGCCTGCATTTTCTCAGACCACAATGGAATATAATTAGAGTTCAAATCAAAAAGGCACCACAGAAAATCCTACAATACATGGAGAGTAACAAAACCAGTGGGTCATTAAAGAAATTAGAACAGAAATTCAAATATTTATGGAATTCAACCAAGATGAGTATATAAAATACCAGCTACTTTGGGACACAGCAAAGGCAATACTCAGAGGAAAATTTATATCTCTGAGGACGTAAACCAACAAATTGGAGAAACTCAAAAATTTAAGTATGTGACTCAATAATTTAAGGATGCACCTTAATCATCTTGAAAGAGAACAACACGCCAAACCTCAAGTAACTCGAGGGACACAAATAATTAAAATCAAATTATAATTAATGAATTAGATACAAGGAAAACAAAATTTAAAAAAATCAACAAAACAAAGAGTTTGTTCTTTGACAAAATTAACAAGGTAGACACACACCTAGGAAACCTGACCAAAAAAAGAAAGCAGCAAACCCATATAAACAAGATCAGAAATGAAGCAGATAAAATCACTACTGAAACTTCCAAAACTCAGACCATAATAAGGGACTATTTTGCAATGTTTATGCCAAAAAATTTGAGAACATACATAACATGGATGATTTCCTAGGAAAAAATTGATAGCCCCGAACTCAACCATGAAGATTTAAACCTTCTTAACAGACCCATATCCAGCATTGACATAGAAACAGCAATAAGTGATCTCCCATGCAAGAAAAGCCTATGTCCAGTTGGATTCACAACAGAAGTCTACAAGGCCTTCAAAGAAGAACTCACACCAATATTTCTCAAATTCTTCAATGAAATTGAAATAGAAAGTTCAGTACCAGACACACTCTATGAAGCCAGTATAACTCTCATCCCAAAAGCAGGCCAGAACTCATTACAGAAAGAGCACTATAGACCTATTTACCTCATGAACAGAGATGCAAAAATTCTCAAAAAGCTTCTGGCAATCGACTTCAACAGGTCATCAAAAAGAATCATACTCCCCAACCAAACTGGATTCATCCCAGAGATGCAAAGATGGTTCAATATACACAAGTCAAATAATGTAATCCACCACATAAACTGAAGCAAGATAAAGAACCACATGGTTATGACTGGATTTGGAAAAGGCATTTGATAAAATATGATCCTATACGTAAAGAACCCCATAGACACTACTCCCAAGCAACTAGAGCTAATACAAAACTTTGAGAAAGTTGCAGGGTATACAATATGCCCTAAAAAATCAATGGGTTTCTATATGCTAATGACCCGAATGCCGAGGCTGAAATCAGGAAAGCAACTCTTTTTGTAATAGTCTCAGAAAACATAAAATACCTAGGATGAACCATAAACAAAGATGGAAAAGACCTCTAGGATGAGAACTTTAAAAAACATGAAAAAAGAAATTAAGGCAGAACTAAGGAAATGGAAAAACCTCCCATGCTCCTGGATTGGGAGAATTCATATAATCAAAATGCCAATATTGCCAAAGGCTATGTACAAATTCAATGCAATACACATTAATATCCCAACACTATTTTTAATGTAATCGATGAAGAAATTCAGAAATTCATATGGCACCATAAAAGACCCAGAATAGCAAAAACAATCCTAAGCAGAAAGAACAGTGCTGGAGGAATTACAATCCCCAATTCAAGCTGTATAATAAAGTTATAGTATTAAAAACAGCTAGGTTTTGGCACCGGAACAAGACTGTAGACCAAAGGAACAGAATTGAAGGTGCAGAAATAAACCCACAGAACTATGGCTACTTAATCTTGATAAAGGAACTAAAAAAAAATAGCCTGGAAGAAAGATAGCCTCTTTAACTAATGGTGTGGGCAAAACTGGTTCATCACATGCAACAAACTAAAACTAGATCCTTATATATCATTATATCAGCCTGCACCAAAATCAACTACAAATGGACCAAAGACCTCAAAATTAAAACAGGTATGCTGAAAACACTAAAGGAAGAAATAGGAGAGACCCTTGGGCTCCTTGGCACAGGACCAAATTTTCATAACAAAGACCAACAAAAGCTACAAATTAAAGAAAGAATGGACAAATTGGACTGCATCAAACAGCAGAGCTTCTACAGGGCAAAGGACACAGCTCGCAAGATAACCTGAAAGCCCACAGATTGGGAAAAGATCTTTGCTGGCCATACAATGGACAAAGGTCTCATATCTAAAATATATGCAGAACTAAAAAAATTATATTCCTCCCAAACAAAACCGCAAAGAACCAATAGCCCCCTCAACAAGTGGGCTAAAGACTTAAAAGAGACTTCTCTATAGAAGAAATGAGAATGGCCAAGAGACATAAAAAAACTGCTCTACATCACTAGCCATAATAGAAATGCAAATAAAAACAACGTTTAGATTCCACCTCACCCCAGTAAGAATGTCCTGTATAAAGAAAAATAAAAATAACAAATGTTGGTGGGGATATGGCCAAAAGGAAACCCTACTTCATTGTTGGTAGGAGTGTAAAGTGGTTCAGCCACTCTGGAATGCGGTATGGAGATTCCTCAGAAGGTTAAACATAGAGCTCCCGTATGACCCAGCAGCACCACTTTTGGAAATCTACCCAAAAGACCACAAACAAGAACACACTAACGCCACCAGCACAACAATGATCATCGCAGCCCAATTTGTCATAGGTAGAATATGGAACCAACCAAGAAGCCCCTCAGTAGACGAATGGATCAGCAAATGTGGTACATGTACAAAACGGAATTTTATGACTCTATCAGAAAGATTGACATTGTCCCATTGATAAGGAAATGGAATGACTTGGAAAAAATTATACTAAGTGAACTGAGCCAGACCCAAAGAAATATGGACTGTATGGTCTCCCTTATAGGGAATAATTAGCAGAGGTTTAGGCAAGTCACAGAAATGGATCACAAGAGCCCCAGAGTTATACCCTTATAAACACATAAGATGATGCTGCGTGAAATGAACTCCATATTATGGAAACGATAGTTATATCAATGTTGTAACTGATTGCAACGTGCTATGTGTAACCATAGCTTCTATTATTGATAATTTTCTTGTATCCCCTTCCTATGCTGGACCTGCACTACCATTGTATCTTATCTGAGTACATTGGATAATGTGTATACCGGATTTAGAACTAGGAAACTGAAAGGGAATACCTAATTCGAGAGAAACAGGGTCCAAAAGACAACCAACTATAAAAGCAATTCTTGCAAAACGGTTGGTAAAAATGAACTTTACAACTTATTGTGGGGCAAGTTGACAGGGGAAGGGTGGAGAGGGAATGAAGGAGGAGGTAACAAACAGAATAAGAAATGTATCCAATGTCTAACATATGAAACTCTAACATATCTGAACATCATTTCGACAATAAGAAGGAAAAAAGAAAGATTAACCAGACTGTTCTTCCAATGGCTAAAAATAGAAAATAATAATCTTATTTCCAGTTTTTATTGTCTTTTCCATTTAATTTTATGATATAATAAACATTTAGAAATGTCTTTTAATTACATTTAGAAATTGAGTATTAAAATAGGGAAATGCCCTGATATATCCAAAAGTTATAGTAGTAGCAGATTTTGATTCATTCAAACAAATTTCATATCCACCACAACGTGTAAGGTAAATATTGTTGGGAAACTCTGGTGTCTCCTTGTAAAAAGTATTTTAATGTAGAAACGAAAAGGGAATGTACGTGTATATAGATTTCTCTCTCCGTTTCTCTTTGTGTCTACCTATCTACATGTTATCTACACCAAGACATAATTACTTGGCAGAATATTGAGGTAATCGATAAACAATTCAGGATTGTCCGGCATGATCCTCTTTCCTACAGCTTTCCCAAATGACAGAAAATGCTCTTGAGTGACATAACATGAATTTCATAGCATTCTTGTGGAGAGTTCCACTACCTTCCATTTAATCTCTGGTACATGGCAAGAAAGAATAGAGTAATTTTCCACACCTTGGATGTGTAACGGAGTATTGGGACAGAGTTTACGACAGTGGTCCAACGTGTAAAATAGTCCGTTAATTGAAAGTCCCTTTTACCAATTGTTTCTCTGTAGAAAGCAAAAGTTAAAGTATTGTGTCATTAAATGAAAGTGGGTGTTTTCTCAGTGGATTTTGCATTCAGCATTTCTAGAAACAGGAATAAAGAAACATTGAGGATAATTCAGTTTGTTGATGCCAAAACACTCCATAGCAGGAAGAACAGTGCTGGAGGTATGTTAATATCTACTTTCAACCTTTTTGCAAGCTTCAGTTTGAAAATCTTTTTGGTCCTGGTACAACAAAAGGCCAAAAATCAAGAAAATGCGATTGAAGACACAGAAGTTAACATATACACCTATGACACCTTGGTTTTTGATACGTAAGACAAAAGAATTGGACAGAAAAGCACAGCCTTTTCAAGAAATGGTAAGGGGTAATACTTTAAACTCTTCCTCCAAACTAAAGGTACATCCTTGTGTGTCTCCTCACACCACCAACAATTCTAATTGGATCAGGGACTTGAGGTAAAATGGATACAATAAATATGCAAGAAGAAAGAGGAAAATCACTAGGGCTTCTGAGCACAGGTGAACAGATTTGTATAAAATCTCACAGCACATTAAATCACAGAATTGTACAAACGGACGTCCATGGAATTGGTAGCTCCATATATCAAATTATGAAGAGAGAGGAGAGCACAGAATATGAGAGAAGATATGCAAATAGGGCTCTCAAATACAAAATATTCTTGAAACACAAAAAATTAAATCACCCCAAAGTAATGCTCAAAGAAAGAACTCGGGCTGTTGACTTCAATAGAGTGTTCTTTGAAGACAAGGACTAATAGGATCAGTGAAGAAACAGACACCATATCTAGGCTTGTAAGAAGTGCAAATCAAAATCTTATTAAGATTCTACTTCTCCCTTCTTACAAGGGTGATTGTCAGGAAAATCAGTAACAATGGATGCTTGCAGGGATGTGGACAAAGGGAATGATACAATAATTCTTTGGGCGGTAGGGCGGGTTAAATTTCTTTAGACATTCTGCAAAGCAGTATAACATATGTGCAATAAAATATATACATAGATTATGATCGAGCAATCTCAATTGTGGGAATTCACTGTAAAGATCATAAAGAATTGCCCATGCTAAACTTCCACCATGATCATGATCATTGCAGCATTCTCTCTTATAGCCAACATATGTAACCAACACTTCTGGCCCTCAGTTGATTAATGGAACAACAGAAATGGATTTATATTCATAGTGGAATTCTAGGCTTCCTTCTGAAAGAATGACATCCTCTCGTATGTAAGGAAATGGAAAGCCTTAGGAAAACTTTATGTCGTGTAAAGTGAACCAGCGGCAAACAGAGCCGATGGATGCACTGAGTGGTAAAAATGGCATACATGCCTAGGATTTTCCACTCAGAGTATCACAGTTTCTCAATACTTTGGACATATAATCACAAACAATCATGGTACTAGTATTGATCTCAAATATATGGAATCCGGAGGTTCCTTTATTTTTACTTTGAAATCCTTATTTGAAATTATTCCCTTTGATTTAATTTTCTGTGTTTGACAACCAGGTGGCGCTGTAGTAGAGCATGGACCTCTTAATACTATCTCTTTCTTTATCGTAGTAAGGAAATGACTTCTTCACACTGTGAGAAGTACGAAGGGTGAAGGAATGCAACAAAGAAATAGAAATCGTTGTAATTAACCGTTCAAAGTTGGTGAACAGTTGATTGGAAAGGGAATCAAGAGAAAAATGAGGGAGGGATTACCACGTTTGACAAATTTTATATACCCTATCTTAGAAATGCATTTCTATGTTGATCACCATGAGACATAACTTTAAAAGACTAGGCACCACATACAGAGTCACTCACTTAAACACACACACACAAACTCACACACACAATCAATAATTTGCTTCTTTCTAATTATCTACCAACACTTGTAATATTTCCAGCAATGCACAAATTTTATTAAATTTTGAATGTTATTTTTTGGATACATAGAAAAATATATTTTCCCACTGAAAATTGCACTTACACTTAATTTGTTTTCATTTTCTTTCTTATTTTCAGGATGCTGTACAGTGTGGTTACAGAAACATGCTTCATATAGTGATTACATATGTATTTCTACTCATACCTGCTATACCTTCCTGATTTTTCTCCCTTCATCCTTCTACTTCACCCCTCCAACCACTCCCTCGATTTCTTAATTATTTACATATTAACTCTATGTTTTAGTAATTCTTAATAATATTATAAAGTAAAATAAACAGAGGTCTGATCCTTCATGCTCAGTGTCACATTCATTTCTCAAAATTCTTATGTCCTCTATGCTTAGTAATTGTAAAGCAATTCATTCCAATATGGTGATATATGCATACACCTCTCTTTCTTTATGCTTCCTGTAATCTGTTCCTCTTTTCCTCTGATATGTCTTTCTAAGGCCCTTGAGTTGCTCAGTTTGTTCTGCTTACTACCCAATTCACTTAGTGAGCACTTTCTTCTCTATTCCTCACCCCATTTTTCATTCATTCTGTCTTGCAAAATGTCCTATTTAAAGAAGTCAAAGAATGCTTGAATATTGTCACATACTGAAATTATTTCGATATTGAGAATCTTTCCTAGTAAGAAAAGCTCACAGAGTTGAATTGTTTAAAAAAAACAAACTCCCAGAAGTTTTTTGGCTCACCAAATTGATGTTCACATAATATCACATGGATTGAAGTTCTCTTTTAAAGAGGTTAATTTTGTGATACTTTCTTACATGCAAGAAGACATAATGAAATGAAACTATAAGACTCATGTAAACCTAACTGAAGAACAATCGTAGGACTGTACATGTTACTGTACTTAGATTTCCATTTAATGATAATTGTGTTTCTCCTACCTAACTGTACTTTCGAAAATATTAAGTGATATACTTTTGTAAAGAAAAAAACACCTCCATTGATGTCAGAATTAATTGTAAAGAATATACACTGTAAATAAATTGGAGGTTTCAATGATTAGGGGAGGACTGAGAATATGACCAGGTTGCAAGAGTACTTGTCTGAATTATTAGGGGAAATCAAAAGACATTCATATGTTTAGCCTTTTTTTAAATTATTTTTACTCATAGATAAGACAAGGAGAAATACTTGTTGAACACACGGTAGGGCAACTGATTGTTTCTGCAAAGGCATAAATAAAAACACATTTTTTTCTTTCGGTGAATGAAGTGCTAACACATATGTCTGTATTGTGTCTACAAACACTAGAAACATCCTTGGTTCTTCTAGAGGTACTGAAAATTGAACAATTGCCTATTATCGTGAATGAATTCCCTGCTTTCTTAACTTGCATATACACTGAAACCTATTAATTGGACAGCTTCTGGAAAAGTATATTTGGACACTCGTGTGTCTTGACCCACGTGTAGGGAGTTGTACAGGTGAATCAATGAAAAACTCATTATTTTAAGGACTAGGGCACATTTCTTCAAGCCATACCCTAGGTTATACATATAGAGACACAAAACATGTAATGTCACCTAGTCTTAGGCCAAAAATAGTAAATATTTACGAGTACATGAGAAATCATAATCCTAAGATTTCAAACCAAATTGATAACGTTTGACCTACATTTCTCTATCTAAAATGTGATACAAAACACAAATGTAAAAAGAAGGCACCATTATAGGGAAAGTGTCTTACAAAGGATAGAACAAAACTATGAGTACATGTCTAAATTTTCACAGGTACTCTCATCAATCCGCAGGTTGACAAGGATATTTTTGTTGTTCTCCCCCAGAATAATTTGCTGGAACAAGCAAGTGATAGCAGGGAAGAACATTCTTACATTTACACTGGATTCACAAGAAGAAATCAACCAAGAATTTAAATTAGAATCTATCATTGCCTTATCACTATGCATTCTTGAGCTTTCATCCTGTTTGTTATTCAAATAGAAATCACAAGGAATCACAGATTAAAGAAGAGAAAATAGCGTCATGAGTTTTGCCCTATGACAAAGCATACATATATTATTTTTATTTAACAGCAGCAGTGGGCATTGACATTAAAATATAAAGGAAAAGTGAATTGCTTTACTGTGAGCAAACTGAAATATAATATTGATTTAGCTTAAGAATTAGTGCAGGAAATTTATCAGGCAATGTACAATGAAAACGTACTTTATCCAAAGATATGAGTTAATGATTCATAGTTATTGGACATAAAAGCTTTCTGTGTTTGCGAATCATATATTTATTTATTTAAATTTGACGTTGTCTGTGTTAAATGCTTAAAAGTGGGTTGTGCATGTGCTATGTAACAATAGACACTGTATCACTTCTATATTGAGGCCCATCAATTTAAAATTTACAGTGTTGGTCATGATATAAGGCTAAACAAAGGGTTGGAATACCTCTCTTTTATAAGCCCATGGGAAATACCAAGGACTGTAACAGATATTCCATAATGACTTTGGGCTTTGTTAAACCAAATAAAGGAAACTTATGAATATCACTGGAAATATTTTATTCGTATGATTCTTTAAGTGTCTGTTCTCTATTTTGCCTTCTAAGAGCTGTTGTACAACAGGCTACAAATAAAAATGGACTGTTTCAGATTGTATCATGACCTAATTTAAGAATACTATCAAAATTGGCAAAATTGACAATGATGTAATTCAGGGAACTTTAAGGACAATTCTAAGAGCTATCCTGGGTCTCTCTATCCTTAATCTTAACCAATAAATGCATCTTCATTTGTAACTGTGCAATGACCAAGTACGTGAGCTATATAAGCGTTCAATTATATAAGAGAGTTATAAAAGACAGTGTAGAGAAATTGATTATAATTTCATAAATATATGCATGTTAACTGCTGTTTGATTAGTTCAAGTCTACAGGCTATTGTTTGCAGTTTGTAATGAGCCTGTAGGGTTTGAAAAAATTTTTAAAGGCACAATGCATTAATATTCTAATGTGCAGATGATACTGGGAATATTTATGTTCTATGTGGATCAACAAAGACTTTATTTTAGACTAGATTCAGTTGAAAACAATGTTTATTACACTCCTAACAAGGTGTCCTGAGACATACCTCGGTGTTCATGACTCCTACAAAATTAACATAGTGATGTATGCTCCCCTAAATAATTAATGAATATATTACACTATTGATTTTGCCATGGATGGAATTAATATAAGTTGAAACACTATTCCCACATTTCAAACTAAAATTATGACCAACGTTCAGAAATGAATTACACATAAAAATAAAATATCTATCAAAATGGATCAATATGAACATATTAGCACCGGAGATACCAAAGTAGCCAGGTAATGATTTTCAAAACATTTGGAGACAAAATTGAAGCAATTATTTTGTGCTCAATTTAACCTGTTAAACAATCAGATTCTTTCCTACTACAATAATTACCATGGAAACACTCAGTTATATTTATCCTGGATTTCAAAATTTGAGTTACTATGGAATCACATAAAAGGATATACCCAAAGATATTAAATGGAAAATAATACGGTAACAGCAAACTACTTTTGGAGGATATCTCACTTTCAAATTGAGACATACCATTGAACATATGTAAGATTCGGCAACTCCACTGATTCTCATAATTGATTTTTGCAGTATGAGATTGTATAGATTTTCAGAAGCAAAATTATGTTCGGTGCAGTTTTGTAACCACAAACCAAAATGTCTAGGATAGTTGTCTATATTATAGGTGTGAGATCTCACAGACCAAAAGGACAGTCTAACCAGCCGAGTTCTACTGGGATTATACAAACCTCCATGTTGAATCCAATATTAATATCTACAGGGTTAACATGGAGAATTGCCTAGACAAATAGCGTTAGAGATCTGAGAGTAAGAGATGTTAGAAGCTCGTCCTTCTTCCATAGGATAGACTGGAATGCCAGGCAGATAATGGGGAGAGATTATGTCAGGACTAGATGTAGAAACGGAGTCGCGGGCTCCTGTCCACAAATATGGATGCAATAAGGGAGGGTTAGAGATATCGGACCAATACAATATCTCTGAATTAGCCCCTGCCATAGAGTTATAAGTCACAGGTTAACAGAGAACACATAGGCAGGAGTATATGTTCCAGAGTTAGCACCTTTCCAGTAGAGATCACTACCTGTTGGGCTTTGTGAGACAGTGCTTTTACCTGTCCCCATGAGGGCAAAGGGCCCTCATAAGGGCAACATAAACATACCATCGCCCCTGGTTTAACAACTGCCAAGGGGCCCAAAGTAACCCAACCACCAATCTAATCCAAACCGGATGTGGCTTGTCTAACATATGCGGAGCTAGGAAGTGTTGCTTGACTTTAGCCAAAACATCTCCTTGAGGCAAATTTAAAAACTTAAGAACAAATAGTGCTTCAGCAATAACAGCTCAGGCTATTTTATAAAGGCTATTCATAGATGTGGCATACTCCTAAGTACTACACATATTCCCCCTTTTACCTTATTAATTTGTCTTTTCAAAGTCCAGTGAGCTCATTTTACTCTACCTTGACCTTGAGGTTTATATTCAACTCATGTAACATGGAAGATGTTACGAAATTCTAAATATATTAGTACTTATTCACTGGTATCAGCTGGTCCATTGTCAGTTTTTATTTGAGAAGAAATCAACATGACTGCACATGTTTCTAGTAAATGTTGAATGACATGAGTCCATTTTTCCCCAGATAGAGCTGTGGCCTCCCAAAAAAAGAATGTGTCAATAGTTACAAGCACATCTTTTAGGAAGACAAATTCAAGAATGTGTGTTAAATCCATTTGCCAAATATGTTAGGAGCCAAGCCTTGAAGATTAGCACCAAGGGGAAGTGTTTGTAAAGGCAAAGATCAACAAGTAGGACAGTTAGCAATAATTTGTTAGGTTGTTTAAAAGGAATATTATTTTATTTTATTTTATTTTATTTTATTTATTCCAGTCCTGTGGCGTGGACTCAGGGCATGAGCACCGTCCCTGGCTTCTTTTGGGGTCAAGGCTAGCTAGAACTCTCTCACTTGACCCACAGTGCCACTTCTGGCCATTTTCTATATATGTGGTGCTAGGGAATCAAACCCATGGCTTCATGTATATGAGGCAAGCATTCTTGCCACTAGGCCATAATCCAAACCCTAAAGGGAATTTTATATGAGACAGGTAAATGACTTGCATTAGAATGCCGAGCTGCATGGTCTTCTTTTGCCGAAATAAATGAGACTAAAGCATCTACATGAAAATTACCACATGCCATAGGACTTGTCAAATTAGAATGATCAAGAATGTGAATGACACACAGTGAATGCTGTCTTTGGCATAACTGGATTTGAATTGTTTAAATAGTGAATCTAGTGGGGGGGGAGGTTATGTGATAAATAACAGCAGAATATGTATTGCATAAAACATGTGATGCATACGTAGACTGAGTGATTAAATTAGAAGGTATTAAGAAATTCTGTAAAGTACATATAATGGTCTGTGATTCATTTTGTGTGCCTATTGCCAGGGAGTGAGGAAAACTTGATATTTACCTTCTGTCCAAAAAGCACATTTGTTATTTTCGGTACTATTTTCAAAAATATTAGGAGCATTTAGAATGGGCTTAGAAAGTCAAATATTATCAGTAATATAAATTTGTTATTGAAATAATTGCCTTAAAGGGCCAGAAAGTAATTGGTATAAAACTTCTCCATTAAAGCCATTCAATGACAAAGGGAGGAGATCACAGGTTTGTAATGCAAATTTGAATTGTTATTTAGGTGTGGGGATGATAATCAAGTAGGTGTCTTGCCCACTGATTTGCAGGCACCTTTTTAAGCCTTGCATGATAATAAAACTGATCACCTCCAGACATGTGGTTTACATTTCAGACAATGTGTGCCTGGTACATATCAAAGTCTTATTGTACTGTGCTATTCCCCCTGTGTGGTAAACTTTGTAAGTAGATTTAATAACCCATTAGAGACAGATAAATCTACCCGGGATAAGAAATTTTGAGTCAGGGATTTTTCTACTAGAAGTAATTCCTGACTTTCTTCACTAGTTAATACACAAGGGCTACTTAAAGTCAAATCCACTTGAACAATGGAGAATAAATTATGCAAAGCATATGTGGCAATTCCTAAGGAAGCATGAAGCTAAATAATATTCCCTAGTAACTTTTGAAAATCAAGAGTATTTAATTCTTCATTACGAATTTTTATAAGTTGGGGGATAATTGCTTGTTTTTTTAACTAAATACCCTAGATACTTTAATGACTCCTCTGTCCAGATTTTATCAGTGGCAACTAGTAAACCGTAGTCTTGCAAGTGGAAGGGCAAAACTTGTGATAAGTCGAACAGAATATATTTTTTAGGTTGCAGCAAATAATAAGTCATCCATAAAATGAATACATGAAACCTGAGGAAATCTTCTCTTAATAGGTTCTAGTGCTCTCTCTACAAATGTTTGACACATAGTAGGTGAGTTTATCATGCCTGGTGGCAATAATTTCCATTTAAACCTTCTATGGGTTCCTTGGAGATTAATCTGACTTAAAGTAAAAGCAAAGCATGATTGGTCCTCATCTAGTAAGAAACTAATAAAGAAACAATCTCGCAAATCTATTAGCATAATATGCCAATTTTCAGGATTCATACAATATTGGGGCAATCTAGTTGTAAAGTAGCCATAGGCATCATAGCTGCATTTAGAGCTCATCAATCAATGAGCAATCTCCATTTGTGAGATTTCTTTTTAACAACAGAAATAGGAGAGTTCTAGGTAGAGATAGAAACCTCAATATGATTTGAACCTAATTGATCTCCACCAAGTCGCATTGAGGCCGCCAACTTTTCCTTAGATAAGGGCTTTTGCTCACTGCAATCTGGACAATCTCTCTGCCAAGAAATCTTACTGAGAGAGACATGCATCTGAACATCAAGGGAAAACTAAATGAGCTCTCCGCTATTCAAAGAGGTCTAGTACAATTAAGTTAATAGGTACTTACAAATATTATGGATTAAAAATGGAATGTTGGCCTTCACCATCAGTAGTATCCTGATATTCAACACTTTGTTTAATAAATGAAACTGGTGTACTACTGACACCTTTTATTCTAAGTTTGATAGATTGAGTCACCCTGCCCCGAGGCCATTCAGTCTGTCTGTTTATTGTGATGTCATAGCCAGTAGATAGCAATGCTTCAAATTGTGTCTTTTCTATATAAAAATTACAACAAGGTGGTTTTTATGCTTCATTTAAAATCCAGAAAACATATTGGTATTTCATACTGCCAAAACCTCCTTGACAAGGGTTTCTAGAAGTTGATATAGACTTGTAAGCAAAGAAAATCAATTGTGCAATATGACCACTAGCATTACTATCAGAAGGTAGAGGGGAGGTAATAAGGATTTGAATTTGTCCTATGTAGTCAGAGTCTGGTACTCCTGGTACAACTAACACCACTTTAGCAATTAAACAGGAACGCCCCAAAAGTAGGTCCCAAGTCCCCCATGGCAAGGGCCCCTATATGCAAGGTATAATTCTGGAAATTAGCAAGGAAAGTTAAGGTTTGGCTTGAGGAAAGTTCCACTGCCGCACTCCCACTAGGAGCTGGTTGTAACGAACAGATTTTGGGGAATGCTCGTTCATAGGAATGGGACCATAAGGCTTGCCCTTTGCCCCCTTTCCTGAACACCTTGTACTTTCTCCCTGCGCTGCTCCCTATGAAAGGGGAAGCATATTACGATCAATGTCAGTTTTAGATCTAAATTCTTGGGCCCAATGCACTCCACGTTTGCAGCCAGGGAATTTCCTAGGCGACTTTGTATTTGCCAGTTTCCTTTTAACACAATTCATTATAGTATCCTCTTGTCCCCACATCCAATACATTTAAATTTTCCGGATTTAGGTACTTTCACACTAGCACCCAGAGTTTGTCTCAGTAGCTTCATCTTTTGAATGTCTGAAAATACATTCCGACAAGCCATGACATGTGCTAGTACATCCCCAATCTCCTTAACAGGCAGATTCGCAGACTGACAATCTTCATTAGTATTCTCAATTGCCAGTAATTTAATTAATTGATCATGAACAGAAGCTCCTTGTACTGTTCTATCGATGTTTTTCTGAAGGCGCAGTATGAAGACAAGGTAGGATTCCTGGGCCCCTTGAATAAAGCAGGCCTAAGAACCATCCTTTTCACTGTGGTGACGGACCCAACCCCATGCATCTACACATATCTCCTGCAGCCACTGGTCAATCTCCTTTGGGGTATTTACTTGATTCTGGGGGTTCTTGTAATCCCCAGTGCCTGTTCGCATAGCATGTTGTATTCTGTGAAGGACAGCATTTAGGGACTGAGCATTTTAACCTGCTCTGCCGGACACAACATCATTATACCACATTAACCATTGTAGATGTTCCTGAAGTTTTAATAATGCACTACACATAATCTTCCAATCCTCAGGAGCCAATTTTAATAAGCAGAAACAGTTGTCAAAATTCACTGTTTAACTTCAACGCCTGTGGTACATATAAAGTTACCGCTTTCCACAGCTGAGTGAAATGGGCCATATTGATACTTTCATAATGAGGGGACTGAGCATCTCCATCAACTGAAGGGGGTCGAATATTGGGAAACCGTCGATAGTGAGGGAGAGGAACAAAATCCTCAGAGTCAGAATCTGAAGAAGAAAAAAGTAAAGGCAGGTGCTGCAGCAAAGTTCTTTTCTTCATAAGACTCATACTCATTGAAGTCCTTAGCAGATATGGAGAGCCTCTTTAGCACACTGACTCCCTTGCTGAGCTATTTAGAGTGGCTTCATTTTCTGAAGAAACATTGGTAGTGGCCAAAGCTTTAGCTTTTGGCTCTACCTTTTCTCTATCAGAACTGGCAAGAGATTGCTCAGGTGTAGCCATCTCTTTAACTCCTGCCCAATTTGAGTTTTTACCTCCTTGGGCAAACTATAAGCCTTCATAGCTTTTTCCACGTCTGCCTCCAGTTCAGCTGCTGATGTTACCACAGCATCACAAGCATGATATTTAGGGCTGTACATGTTAGTGCCCAAATAGACCAAAATATAACGGGAACCTTGTCACCAAACTGATATGCCTTTACACATGGTTGTTTACTCCTTCCCAGAATTCTAAGTCTAAAGTACCTTCCTCTGGGAACCATGGATTATATTCCATTACCACCTGTATGCACTCATCTAATTGAGAACACAAGACCATAGCTCTGTTAAGTTTCAGTACATGGTCGATAAGATTAAAAAAAAAAGAGTAGATTTAGTTTGTCCCAAAAACCTGTAATATTTTATCTATTAGGAGCTCACCACTCAGTTCCCCTATCTCCTTTCAATCAAAATATCTTTCACCTACACTCGAGGAAGAGCTCAAAACCAGTTCAGCAATCTCCTAAGGATCAGTTATCAGGTCCCTGGATCTGGAAGCCAGTTGTTGGACCCAGGTATTTGTAACTGTAGTCAGGACACAGGGTATGCAAAGGAGAGTGGTCCAAAGCACACTTTTATTTAGCAGGGCCAGGGTTTATAGCGGTGTAGAAATCAATTCACAACTTCAAGAGTAAAATTATTGCACAAGTATATTCCTATAAACACCAAAGTTGTGGATGTCACTACTGTAGCAGATGTTGCTATCTCAAAGGTTGTTGCTACTACAAAGGGTGTCAATACTACAAGTTGTCAGCTCTACAACAAAGGATCAAAGCAGTCAAGGCAGAAATCTATTACCAAGCTACTATTTCCTCAAGACTAATTGTCATAAATTATTGACTTCCCACTTAATTGAGAAAAGCTTTCATTGGAGCAGCTGGACAACAAGTCTCCCCAAGGAGGCTCTATAGGTGGGGCAGAGGGTGGAGCAGAGTCTCATGACAAAGGGTCATCCTTTGGCCAACAAACACAGGAGACTCCTTAATAGATAATTTTCTCCAAAGGCATATTAGTTTGGTAATAAGCATCAGAATATCTTTGCTGAGGTTAAAAACTCCACACATCGTAGAAGTACAGAAGGGCAGGTTTTCTAGTCATATCCTGGATCGTGTTGCTCAGAATGAATCATGTGCTGTGCCTTGGCTGTTCTTTTGAAGAATCTACATACAGTTTTCGAGAGTGGTTGAAGTAGTTTACATTCCCAGCAGCAGAGCAGTAGATTTCCCCTTTCAGGGCCTTCCCTCCAGCCCTTGTTTTTGCTTGAGTTAAGATAATTACTCATTCTGACATTGGAAACAAGTTATCTCAGGGTTGTTTGTATATGCATATCAGATACTGCCAATGATGGTGATTATGTTTATGTGTTTCAATATGTTTATTTCCTCTTCAGGGTAATCTCTTTTTAGATCCATGGCGAAATTTGTGATTGATGCGTTAGGTTTTGGAGGGAATCGTTTCTTGAATACCCTGTGTATGAATAATATTAGCAAGTTATAACATTTGTCTGTTGCAAATTTACCATCTGTAATTTGGAAAAATGGTTTGTTAGGTCTAGGAATTTGGAGGAGATTTATTTGGGTCCTTCAGGTATAAAAACATAATATCCACAAATCGCGACTGTTTCACATTTTTTCCTCCCTATTTGGGTCCTCCCTATTTGGAGATTTCTTGCTATGGCTAAGGATTCCAGAAATATATTAAATAGGAGAAGAGAGATGTATTATCCTTTTCTTGTTCCTGGTTTTCAAGATAATGGTTTTAGTCCTTGCCATTTAGTATGACTTAAGCAGTTGGTCTCATACATATGGCTTTCTTTGTTTTAAAAAGGGTCTTCCTATTCCTATTTTGTTTAGGGCTTTGAAAATGTATTGCTTTGTTATTATATTGAAGGTTTGGGGCAGCCACTCTGAGAATGATGTGATTCTTCCTCTTACCTACGTCAGTTTGGTGGATTGCATTAATACTTATGAATCTGCTGTAGCAGGCTTCCAGCTGTAGAATGTAGGCTAGTTGACCATGATGCATGATTTATAATATCTGTTTTTGGATATTGCTAGGTAATATTTTGTAGAGCAGTTGTGCATCTTTGTTCCTCAGTGAGATTTGTTTGTAATATCCTTTTGGGGGTCGTTTCCTGGTTTGTGATGGTATTTGCGTGAAGGAACTAGTTT
>NW_025956011.1:0-39349 GCF_023159225.1 Perognathus longimembris pacificus | reverse complement strand
CAGTAAATATCTCCACTGAGATTAAGAAAAGAAGTAGCTTAATAAATTAAGTACTTCCTGGTATGGTTACTGTACTGGTAACTCCCCAAAAGAATCTGGATTGTGGTGAGGAAACAGAGAAAAAAGCTCATTTAGGACCTGCACTTAAAAAGGGGGTAATCAGCTGTATATCAGGGAGTATCCCTTCTGAGAATAAAAACAGCTGGAGCTTGTTCAGGTAATTACACAGGGCAAAGGATAATGTACTGGGAACTCCTCAGAAGAATCTGATTTGTGGTGAGGGGAGAGAGATAAAAGCTCATTTAGGAACGACATGAACATGCTGCATAGGTAGCTGTGTATCAGAAAATATCTCCACTGAGATTAAGAAAAGCAGTAGCTTAATAAATTAAGTACTTCCTGGTATGGTTACTGTACTGGTAACTCCCCAAAAGAATCTGGATTGTGGTGAGGGAACAGAGAAAAAAGCTCATTTAGGACCTGCACTTAAAAAGGGGGTAGGCAGCTGTATATCAGGGAGTAAACCTTCTGAGAACAAAAACAGCTGGAGCTTGTTAAGGTAATTACACAGGGGAAAGGATAATGTACTAGGAACTCCTCAGAAGAATCTGATTTGTGGTGAGGGGAGAGAGATAAAAGCTCATTTAGAAACGACATGAACATGCTGCATAGGTAGCTGTTTATCAGAAAATATCTCCACTGAGATTAAGAAAAGCAGTAGCTTAATAAATTAAGTACTTCCTGGTATCGTTACTGTACTGGTAACTCACCAAAACAATCTGGATTGTGGTGAGGGAACAGAGAAAAAAGCTCATTTAGGACCTGCACTTACGAAGGGGGTAGGCAGCTGTATATCAGGGAGTATCCTTCTGAGAATAAAAACAGCTGGAGCTTGTTAAGGTAATTACACAGGGGAAAGGATAATGTATTGGGAACTCCTCAGAAGAATCTGATTTGTGGTGAGGGGAGAGAGATAAAAGCTCATTTAGGAACGACATGAACATGCTGCGTAGGTAGCTGTTTATCAGTAAATATCTCCACTGAGATTAAGAAAAGCAGTAGCTTAATAAATTAAGTAATTCCTGGTATGGTTACTGTACTGGTAACTCCCCAAATGAATCTCGATTGTGGTGAGGTAACTGAGAAAAATGCTCATTTAGGACCTGCACTTACGAAGGGGGTAGCCAGCTGCATATCAGGGAGTATCTCTTCTGAGAATAAAAACAGCTGGAACTTGTTAAGGTAATTACACAGGGGAAAGTATAATGTACTGGGAACTCCTCAGAAGAATCTGATTTGTGGTGAAGGGATAGAGATAAAAGCTCATTTAGGAACGACATGAACATGCTGCATAGTTAGCTGTTCATCAGTAAATATCTCCACTGAGATTAAGAAAAGCTGTAGCTTAATAAATTAAGTACTTCCTGGTATGGTTACTGTACTGGTGACTCCCCAAAAGAATCTGGATTTTGGTGAGGGAACAGAAAAAAGCTCATTTAGGACCTGCACTTACGAATGGGGTAGGCAGCTCTATATCAGGGGGTAAACGTTCTGAGAATAAAAACAGCTGGAGCATGTTAAGGTAATTACTCAGGGGAAAGGATAATGTACTGGGAACTCCTCAGAAGAATCTGATTTGTGGTGAGGGGAGAGAGATAAAAGCTCATTTAGGAACGACATGAACATGCTGCTTAGGTAGCTGTTTATCAGTAAATACCTCCACTGAGATTAAGAAAAGCAGTAGCTTAATAAATTAAGTACTTCCTGGTATGGTTACTGTACTGGTAACTCCCCAAAAGAATCTGGATTGTGGTGAGGGAAGAGAGAAAAAAGCTCATTAAGGACCTGCACTTACGAAGGGGGTAGGCAGCTGTATATCATGGAGTAAACCTTCTGAGAATAAAAACAGCTGGAGCTTGTTAAGCTAATTACACAGGGGAAAGGATAATGTACTGGGAACTCCTCAGAAGAATCTGATTCGTGGTGAGGGGAGAGAGATAAAAGCTCATTTAAGAACGACATGAACATGCTGCATAGGTAGCTGTTCATCAGTAAATATCTCCACTGGGATTAAGAAAAGCAGTAGCTTAATAAATTAAGTACTTCCTGGTATGGTTACTGTACTGGTAACTCCCCAAAAGAATCTGGATTGTGGTGAGGGAACAGAGAAAAAAGCTCATTAAGGACCTGCACTTACCAAGGGGGTAGGCAGCTGTATATCAGGGAGTAAACCTTCTGAGAATAAAAACAGCTGGAGCTTGTTAAGGTAATTACACAGCGGAAAGCATAATGTACTGGGAACTCCTCAGAAGAATCTGATTGTGCTGAGGGGAGAGAGATAAAAGCTCATTTAGGAACGACATGAACATGCTGCATAGGTAGCTGTTTATCAGTAAATATCTCCACTGAGATTAAGAAAAGCAGTAGCTTAATAAATTAAGTCCTTCCTGGTATGGTTACTGTACTGGTAACTCCCCAAAAGAATCTGGATTGTGGTGAGGGAACAGAGAAAAAAGCTCATTTAGGACCTGCACTTACGAAGGGGCTAGTCAGCTGTATATCACGGAGTAAACCTTCTGAGAATAAAAACAGCTGGAGCTTGTTAAGGTAATTACACAGGGGAAAGGATAATGTACTAGGAACTCCTCAGAAGAATCTGATTTGTGGTGAGGGGAGAGAGATAAAACCTCATTTAGTAACGACATGTACATGCAGCGTAAGTACCTGTTTATCAGTAAATATCTCCAATGAGATTAAGAAAAGCAGTAGCTTAATAAATTAAGTAATTCCTGGTATGGTTACTGTACTGGTAACTTCCCAAAAGAATCTGGATTATGGTGAGGGAACAGAGAAAAAAGCTCATTAAGGACCTGCACTTACGAAGGGGTAGGCAGCTGTATATCAGGGAGTAAACGTTCTGAAAATAAAAACAGCTGGAGCTTGTTAAGGTAATTACACAGGGGAAAGCATAATGTACTGGGAACTCCTCAGAAGAATCTGATTTGTGGTGAGGGGAGAGAGATAAAAGCTCATTTAAGAACGACATGAACATGCTGCGTAGGTAGCTGTTTAGCAGTAAATATCTCCACTTAGATTAAGAAAAGCAATAGGTTAATATATAAGTACTTGCTGGTATGGTTACTGTACTGGTAACTCCCCAAAAGAATCTGGATTGTGGTGAGGGAACAGAGAAAAAAGCTCATTTAGGACCTACACTTACGAAGGGGGTAGGCAGCTGTCTATCAGGGAGTAAACCTTCTTATAATAAAAACAGCTGGAGCTGGTTAAGGTAATTACACAGGGGAAAGGATAATGTACTGGGAACTCCTCAGAAGAATCTGATTTGTGGTGAGGGAAGAGAGATAAAAGCTCATTTAGGAACGACATGAACATCGGCGTAGGTAGCTGTTTATCAGTAAATATCTCCACTGAGATTACGAAAAGCAGTAGCTTAGTAAATTAAGTACTTCCTGGTATGGTTACTCTACTGGTAACTCCCCAAAAGAATCTGGATTGTGGTGAGGGAACAGAGAAAAAAGCTCATTTAGGACCTGCACTTACGAAGGGGGTAGGCAGGTGTATATCAGTGAGTAAACCTTCTGAGAATAAAAACAGCTGGAGCTTGTTAAGGTAATTACACAGGGGAAAGGATAATGTACTGGGAACTCTTCATAAGAATCTGATTTGTGTTGAGGGGAGAGAAATAAATGCTCATTTAGGAACGACATGAACATGCTGCGTAAGTAGCTGTTTATAAGTAAATATCTACACTGTATTAAGAAAAGCAGTAGCTTAATAAATTAAGTACTTCCTGGTATGTACTGTACTGGTAATTCCCCAAAAGAATCTGGATTGTGGTGAGGGAACAGAGAAAAAAGCTCACTTAAGACCTGCACTTACGAAGGGGGCAGGCAGCTGTATATCAGGGAGTAAACCTTCTGAGAATAAAAACAGCTGGAGCTTGTTAAGGTAATTACACAGGGGAAAGGATAATGTCTGGTAACTCCTCAGAAGAATCTTATTTGTGGTGAGGGGAGAGAGATAAAAGCTCATTTAGGAATGACATGAACATGCTGCATAGGTAGCTGTTTATCAGAAAATATCTCAACTGAGATTAAGAAAAGCAGTAGCTTAATAAATTAAGTACTTCCTGGTATGGTTACTGTACTGGTAACTCCCCAAAAGAATCTGGATTGTGGTGAGGGAACAGAGAAAAAAGCTCATTTAGGACCTGCACTTACAAAGGGGGTAGGCAGCTGTATATCAGGGAGTAAACCTTCTGAGAATAAAAACAGCTGGAGCTTGTTAAGGTAATTACACAGGGGAAAGGATAATGTACTGGGAACTCCTCAGAAGAATCTGATTTGTGGTGAGGGGAGAGAGATAAAAGCTCATTTAGGAACGACATGAACATGCTGCGTAGGTAGCTGTTTATCAGTAAATATCTCCACTGAGATTAAGAAAAGCAGTAGCTTAATAAATTAAGTACTTCCTGGTATGGTTACTGTACTGGTAACTCCTCAAAAGAATCTGGATTGTGGTGAGGGAACAGAGAAAAAATCTCATTTAGGACCTGCACTTACGAAGGGGGTAGGCAGCTGTATATCAGGGAGTAAACCTTCTGAGAATAAAAAGAGCTGGAGCTTGTTAAGGTAATTACACAGGGGAAAGGATAATGTACTGGGAACTCCTCAGAAGAATCTGATTGTGGTGAGGGGAGAGAGATAAAAGCTCATTTATGAAGGACATGAACATGCTGCGTAGGTAGCTGTTTTTCAGTAAATATCTCCACTGAGATTAAGAAAAGCAGTAGCTTAATAAATTAAGTACTTCCTGGTATGGTTACTGTACTGGTAACTCCCCAAAAGAATCTGGATTGTGGTGAGGGAACAGAGAACAAAGCTCATTTAGGACCTGCAATGACGAAGGGGGTAAGCAGCTGTATATCAGGGAGTATCCCTTCTGAGAATAAAAACAGCTGGAGCTTGTTAAGGTAATTACACAGAGGAAAGGATAATGTACTGGGACCCTCCTCAGAAGAAACTGATTAGTGGTGAGGGGAGAGAGATAAAAGCTCATTTAGGAACGACATGAACATGCTGCGTAGGTAGCTGTTTATCAGTAAATATCTCCACTGAGATTAACAAAAGCAGTAGCTTAATAAATTAAGTACTTCCTGGTATGGTTACTGTTCTGGTAACTCCTCAAAAGAATCTGGATTGTGGTGAGGGAACAGAGAAAAAAGCTCATTTAGAACCTGCACTTACGAAGGGAGTAGGCAGCTGTATATCAGGGAGTATCTCTTCTGAGAATAAAAACAGCTGGAGCTTGTTAAGGTAATTACACAGGGAAAGGATAATGTACTGGGAACTCCTCAGAAGATTCTGATTGTGGTGAGGGGAGAGAGATAAAAGCTCATTTAGGAACGCCATGAACATGCTGCGTAGTTAGCTGTTTATAAGTAAATATCTACACTGTATTAAGAAAAGCAGTAGCTTAATAAATTAAGTACTTCCTGATATGGTACTGTACTGGTAATTCCCCAAAAGAATCTGGATTGTGGTGAGGGAACAGAGAAAAAAGCTCATTTAGGACCTGCACTTACGAAGGGGGCAGGCAGCTGTATATCAGGGAGTAAACCTTCTGAGAATAAAAACAGCTGGAGCTTGTTAAGGTAATTACACAGGGGAAAGGATAATGTACTGGGAACTCCTCAGAAGAATCTTATTTGTGGTGAGGGGAGAGAGATAAAAGCTCATTTAGGAATGACATGAACATGCTGCATAGGTAGCTGTTTAACAGAAAATATCTCCACTGAGATTAAGAAAAGCAGTAGCTTAATAAATTAAGTACTTCCTGGTATGGTTACTGTACTGGTAACTCCCCAAAAGAATCTGGATTGTGGTGAGGGAACAGAGAAAAAAGCTCATTAATGACCTGCACTTACGAAGGGGGTAGGCAGCTGTATATCAGGGAGTAAACGTTCTGAGAATAAAAACAGCAGTAGCTTGTTAAGGTAATTACACAGTGGAAAGAATAGTGTACTGGGAACTCCTCAGAAGAATCTGAATTGTGGTGAGGGGAGAGAGATAAAAGCTCATTTAGGACCTGCATTTACGAAGGGGGTAGGCAGCTGTATATCAGGGAGTATCCCTTCTGAGAATAAAAACAGCTGGAGCTTGTTAAGGTAAATACACAGTGGAAAGGATAGTGTACTGGGAACTCCTCAGAAGAATCTGATTTTTGGTGAGCGGAGAGAGATAAAAGCTCATTTAGGAACGATATGAAAATGCTGCATATGTAGCTGTTTATCAATATATATCTCCATGAGATTAAGAAAAGCAGTAGCTTAATAAATTAAGTACTTCCTGGTATGGTTCCTCTACTGGTAACTCCCTAAAAGAATCTGGATTGTGGTGAGGGAACAGAGAAAAAAGGTCAATTAGGACCTGCACGTAGGAAGGGGCAGGCAGCTGTATGTCAGGGAGTAAACCTTCTGAGAATAAAAACAGCTGGTGCTTGTTAAGGTAATTACACAGGGGAAAGGATAATGTACTGGGAACTCCTCAGAAGAATCTGATTTTTGGTGAGGGGAGAAAGATAAAGCTCATTTAGGAACGACATGAACATGCTGCATAGGTAGCAGTTTATCAGTAAATATCTCCACTGAGATTAGGAAAAGCAGTAGCTTAATAAATTAAGTACTTCCTGGTATGGTTCCTGTACTGGTAACTCCCCAAAAGAATCTGGATTGTGGTGAGGGAACAGAGAAAAAAGCTCATTAAGGACCTGCACTAACGAAGGGGGTAGGCGGCTGTATATCTGGGAGTATCGCTTCTGAGAATAAAAACAGCTGGAGCTTGTTAAGGTAATTACACAGGGTAAAGGATAATGTACTGGGAACTCCTCAGAAGAATCTAATTTGTGGTGAGGGAACAGAGAAAAAAGCTCATTTAGGAACTGCACTTACGAAGGGGGTAGCAGCTGTATATCAGGGAGTAAACCTTCTGAGAATAAAAACAGCTGGAGCTTGTTAAGGTAATTACACAGGGGAAAGCATAATGTACTGGGAACTCCTCAGAAGAATCTGATTTGTGGTGAGGGGAGAGAGATAAAAGCTCATTTAGGAACGACATGAACATGCTGCATAGGTAGCTGTTTATCAGTAAATATCTCCACTGAGATTAATTAAAGCAGTAGCTTAATAAATTAAGTACTTCCTGGTATGGTCACTGTACTGGTAACTCCCCAAAAGAATCTGGATTGTGGTGAGGGAACAGAGAAAAAAGCTCATTTAGGACCTGCACTTACGAAGGGGGTAGGCAGCTGTATATCAGGGAGTAAACCTTCTGAGAATAAAAACCAGCTGGAGCTTGTTAAGGTAATTACACATGGGAAAGGATAATGTGCTGGGAACTCTTCAGAAGAATCTGAATTGTGTTGAGGGGGAGAAATAAAAGCTCATTTAGGAACGACATGAACATGCTGCGTAGGTAGCTGTTTATAAGTAAATATCTACACTGTATTAAGAAAAGCAGTAGCTTAATAAATTAAGTACTTCCTGGTATGGGTACTGTACTGGTAACTCTCCAAAAGAATCTGGATTGTGGTGAGGGAACAGAGAAAAAAGCTCATTTAGGACCTGCACTTACGAAGGGGTTAGGCAGCTGTATATCAGGGAGTATCCCTTCTGAAAATAAAAAAAGCTGGAGCTTGTTAAGGTAATTACACAGGGGAAAGGATAATGTACTGGGAACTCCTCAGAAGAATCTGATTTGTGGTGAGGGGAGAGAGATAAAAGCTCATTTAGGAACGACAAGAACATGCTGCGTAGGTAGCTGTTTATCAGTAAATATCTCCGCTGAGATTAAGAAAAGCAGTAGCTTAATAAATTAAGTACTTCCTGGTATGGTTACCATACTGGTAACTCCCCAAAAGAATCTGGATTTTGGTGAGGGATCAGAGAAAAAAGCTCATTTAGGACCTGCACTTACGAAGGGGGTAGGCAGCTGTATATCAGGGAGTATCTCTTCTGAGAATAAAAACAGCTGTAGCTGGTTAAGGTAATTACACAGGGGAAAGGATAATGTACTGGGAACTCCTCAGAAGAATCTGATTTGTTGTGAGGGGAGAGAGATAAAAGCTCATTTATGAACGACATAAACATGCTGCGTAGGTAGCTGTTTATCAGTAAATATCTCCACTGAGATTAATAAAAGCAGTAGCTTAATAAATTAAGTACTTCCTGGTATGGTTACTGTACTGGTAACTCCTCAAAAGAATCTGGATTGTGGTGAGGGAACAGAGAAAAAAGCTCATTTAGGACCTGCACTTACGAAGGGAGTAGGCAGCTGTATATCAGGGAGTATCTCTTCTGAGAATAAAAACAGCTGGAGCTTGTTAAGGTAATTACACAGGGGAAAGGATAATGTACTGGGAACTCCTCAGAAGATTCTGATTTGTGTTGAGGGGAGAGAGATAAAAGCTCATTTAGGAACGCCATGAACATGCTGCGTAGTTAGCTGTTTATCAGTAAATATCTCCACTGAGATTAAGAAAAGCAGTAGCTTAATAAATTAAGTACTTCCTGGTATGGTTACTGTACTGGCAACAACCCAAAAGAATCTGGATTGTGGTGAGGGAACAGAGAAAAAAGCTCATTCAGGAACTGCACTTACGAAGGGGGTAGGCAGCTGTATATCAGGGAGTGGACCATCTGAGAATAAAAACAGCCGCAGCTTGTTGAGGTAATTACACAGGAGAAAGGATAATGTACTGGGAACTCCTCAGAAGAATCTGATTTGTGGTGAGGGGAGAGAGATAAAAGCTCATTTACGAACGAAATGAACATGCTGTGTAGGTAGCTGTTTGTCAGTAAATATCTCCACTTAGATTAAGAAAAGGAGTAGCTTAATAAATTAAGTACTTCCTTTTATGGTTACTCTACTGGTAACTCCCCAAAAGAATCTGGATTGTGGTGAGGGAAGAGAGAAAAAACTCATTTAGGACCTGCACTTACGAAGGGGGTAGGCAGCTGTATATCAGGGAGTATCCCTTCTGAGAATAAAAACAGCTGGAGCTTGTTAAGGTAATTACACAGGGGAAAGGATAATGTACTGGGAACTCCTCAGAAGAATCTGATTTGTGTTGAGGGGAGAGAGATAAAAGCTCATTTAGGAACGACATGAACATGCTCCATAGGTAGCTGTTTATCAGTAAATATCTCCACTGAGATTAAGAAAAGCAGTAGCTTAATAAATTATGTAATTCCTGGTATGGTTACTGTACTGGTAACTCCCCAAAAGAATCTGGATTGTTGTGAGGGAACAGAGAAAAAAGCGCATTTAGGAACTGCACTTACGAAGGGGGTAGGCAGCTGTATATCAGGGAGTATCACTTCTGAGAATAAAAACAGCTGGAGCTTGTTAAGGTAATTACAGCGTAGAAAGCATAATGTACTGGGAACTCCTCAGAAGAATCTGATTTGTGGTAAGGAGAGAGACATAAAAGCTCATTTAGGAACGACATGAACATGCTGCATAGGTAGCTGTTTATCAGTAAATATCACCACTGAGATTAAGAAAAGCAGTACCTTAATAAATTAAGTACTTCCTGGTATGGTTACTGTACTGGTAACTCCCCAAAAGAATCTGGATTATGGTGAGGGAACAGAGAAAAAAGCTCATTTAGGACCTGCACTTACGAAGGGGGTAGGCAGCTGTATATCAGGGAGTACCCCTTTTGAGAATAAAAAGAGCTGGAGCTTGTGAAGGCAATTACATAGGGGAAAGGATAATGTACTGGGAACTCCTCAGAAGAATCTGATTTGTGGTGAGGGGAGAGAGATAAAAGCTCATTTAGGAACGACATGAACATGCTCCGTAGGTACCGGTTTATCAGTAAATATCTCCACTGAGATTAAGAAAAGCAGTAGCTTAATAAATTAAGTACTTCCTGTTATGGTTACTGTAACTCCAGAAAAGAATCTGGATTGTGGTGACGGAAGAGAGAAACAAGCTCTTTTAGGACCTTCACTTACGAAGGGGGTAGGCAGCTGTATATCAGGGAGTATCCCTTCTGAGAATAAAAACAGCTGGAGCTTGTTAAGGTAATTACACAGAGGAAAGGATAATGTACTGGGAACTCCTCAGAAGAATCTGATTTGTGGTGAGGGGAGATAGATAAAAGCTCATTTAGGAACGACAGGAACAGGCTGCATAGGTAGCTGGTTATCAGTAAATATCTCCACTGAGATTAAGAAAAACAGTAGCTTAATAAATTAAGTACTTCCTGGTACGGTTACTGTACTGGTAACTCCCCAAAAGAATCTGGATTGTGGTGAAGGAACAGAGAAAAAAGCTCATTTAGGACCTGCACTTACGAAGGGGGTAGGCAGCTGTATATCAGGGATTATCCCTTCTAAGAATAAAAACAGCTGGAGCTTGTTCTGGTAATTACACAGGGGAAAGGATAATGTACTGGGAACTCCTCAGAAGAATTTGATTTGTGGTGAGGTGAATGAGATAAAAGCTCCTTTAGGAACGACATGAACATGCTGCATAGGTAGCTGTTTATCAGTAAATATCTCCACTGAGATTAAGAAAAGCAGTTGCTTGGGCTGGGGATATAGCCTAGTGGCAAGAGTGCCTGCGTCGGATACACGAGGCCCTACGTTCGATTCCCCAGCACCACATATACAGAAAACCGCCAGAAGAGGCGCTGTGGCTCAAGTGGCAGAGTGCTAGCCTTGAGCGGGAAGAAGCCAGGGACAGTGCTCAGGCCCTGAGTCCAAGGCCCAGGACTGGCCAAAAAAAAAAAAAAAGAAAAGAAAAGAAAAGCAGTTGCTTAATAAATTAAATACTTCCTGGTATGGTTACTGTACTGGTAACTCCACAAAAGAATCTGGATTGTGGTGAGGGAACAGAGAAAAAGGCTCATTTAGGACCTGCACTTACGAAGGGGGTAGGCAGCTGTATATCAGGGAGTATCCCTTCTGAGAATAAAAAGAGCTGGAGCTTGTTAAGGTAATTACACAGGGGAAAGGATAATGTACTGGGAACTCCTCAGAAGATCTGATTTGTGGTGAGGGGAGAGAGATAAAAGCTCATTTAGGAACGACATGAACATGCTGCATAGGTAGCTCTTTATCAGTAAATATCTCCACTGAGATTAAGAAAAGCAGGAGCTTAATGAATTAAGTACTTCCTGGTATGGGTACTGTACTGGTAACTCCCTAAAAGAATCTGGATTGTGGTGAGGGAACAGAGAAAAAAGCTCATTTAGGACCTGCACTTACGAAGGGGGTAGGCAGCTGTATATCAGGGAGTATCCCTTCTGAGGAATAAACAGCTGGAGCTTGTTAAGGTAATTACACAGGGGATAGGATAATGTACTGGGAACTCCTCAGAAGAATCTGATTTGTGGTGAGGGGAGATAGATAAAAGCTCATTTAGGAACGACATGAAAATGCTGCATAGGTAGCTGTTTATGACTAAATATCTCCACTGAGATTAAGAAAAGCAGTAGCTTAAAAAATTAAGTACTTCCTGGTATGGTTACTGTACTGATAACTTCCCAAAGGAGTCTGGATTGTGGTGAGGGAACAGAGAAAAAAGCTCAATTATGACCTGCACTTACGAAGGATGTAGGCAGCTGTATATCAGGGAGTAAACCTTCTGAGAATAAAAACAGCTGGAGCTTGTTAAGGTAATTACACAGGGGAAAGGATAATTTACTGGGAACTCTTCAGAAGAATCTGATTTGTGGTGAGGAGAGAGAGATAAAAGCTCATTTAGGAAAGACATGAACATGCTGCGTAGGTAGCAGTTTATCAGTAAATATCTCCACTGAGATTAAGAAAAGCAGTAGCTTAATAAATTAAGTACTTCCTGGTATGGTTACTGTACTGGCAACAACCCAAAAGAATCTGGATTGTGGTGAGGGAACAGAGAAAAAAGCTCATTCAGGAACTGCACTTACGAAGGGGGTAGGCAGCTGTATATCACGGAGTGGACCATCTGAGAATAAAAACAGCCGCAGCTTGTTGAGGTAATTACACAGGGGAAAGGATAATGTACTGGGAACTCCTCAGAAGAATCTGATTTGTGGTGAGGGGAGAGAGATAAAAGCTCATTTACGAACGACATGAACATGCTGTGTAGGTAGCTGTTTATCAGGAAATATCTCCACTGAGATTAAGAAAAGAAGTCGCTTAATAAATTAAGTACTTCCTGGTATGGTTACTGTACAGGTAACTCCCCAAAAGCATCTGGATTGTGGTGAGGGAACAGAGAAAAAAGCTCATTAATGACCTGCACTTACGAAGGGGGTAGGCAGCTGTATATCATGGTGTAAACGTTCTGAGAATAAAAACAGCTGTAGCTTGTTAAGGTAAATACACAGTGGAAAGGATAGTGTACTGGGAACTCCTCAGAAGAATCTGATTTGTGGTGAGGGGATAGAGATAAAAGCTCATTTAGGAACGACATGAACATGCTGCATAGTTAGCTGTTTATCAGTAAATATCTCCACTGAGATTAAGAAAAGCTGTAGCTTAATAAATTAAGTACTTCCTGGTATGGTTACTGTACTGGTGACTCCCCAAAAGAATCTGGATTGTGGTGAGGGAACAGAAAAAAGCTCATTTAGGGCCTGCACTTACGAATGGGGTAGGCAGCTCTATATCAGGGGGTAAACGTTCTGAGAATAAAAACAGCTGGAGCATGTTAAGGTAATTACACAGGGGAAAGGATAATGTACTGGAAACTCCTCAGAAGAATCTGATTTGTGGTGAGGGGAGAGAGATAAAAGCTCATTTAGGAACGACATGAACATGCTGCTTAGGTAGCTGTTTATCAGTAAATATCTCCACTGAGATTAAGAAAAGCAGTAGCTTAATAAATTAAGTACTTCCTGGTATGGTACTGTACTGGTAACACCCCAAAAGAATCTGGATAGTGTTGAGGGAACAGAGAAAAAATCTCATTTAGGACCTGCACTTACGAAGGGGTAGGCAGCTGTATATCAGGGAGTATCCCTTCTGAGAATAAAAACAGCTGGAGCTTGTTAAGGTAATTACACAGGGGAAAGGATATTTTACTGGGAACTCCTCACAAGAATCTGATTTTTGGTGAGGGGAGAGAGATAAAAGCTCATTTAGGAACGACATGAACATGCTGCATAGGTACCTTTTTATCAGTAAATATCTCCACTGAGATTAAGAAAAACAGTAGCTTAATAAATTAAGTACTTCCTGGTGTGGTTACGGTACTGGTAACTCCGCAAAACAATCTGGATTGTGGTGAGGGAACAGAGAAAAAAGCTCATTTAGAACCTGCACTTACGAAGGGGGTAGGCACCTGTATATCAGGGAGTATCCCTTCTGAGAATAAAAACAGCAGGAGCTTGTTAAGGTAATTACAAAGGGTTAAGGATAATGTACTGGGAACTCCTCAGAAGAATCTGATTTGTGGTGAGGGGAGAGAGAATAAAGCTCATTTAGGAACGACATGTAAATGCTGCATAGGTAGCTGTTTATCAGTAAATATCTCCACTGAGATTAAGAAAAGCAGTAGCTTAATAAATTAAGTATTTCCTGTTATGGTTACTGTACTGGTAACTCCCCAAAAGAATCTGCATTGTGGTGAGGGAACAGAGAAAAAAACTCATTTAGGACCTGCACTTACGAAGGGGTAGGCAACTGTATATCAGGGAGTATCCCTTCTGAGAATAAAAACAGCTGGAGCTTGTTAAGGTAATTACACAGGGGAAAGGATATTTTACTGGGAACTCCTCACAAGAATCTGATTTTTGGTGAGGGGAGAGAGATAAAAGCTCATTTAGGAACGACATGAACATGCTGCATAGGTACCTTTTTATCAGTAAATATCTCCACTGAGATTAAGAAAAACAGTAGCTTAATAAATTAAGTACTTCCTGGTGTGGTTACGGTACTGGTAACTCCGCAAAACAATCTGGATTGTGGTGAGGGAACAGAGAAAAAAGCTCATTTAGAACCTGCACTTACGAAGGGGGTAGGCACCTGTATATCAGGGAGTATCCCTTCTGAGAATAAAAACAGCAGGAGCTTGTTAAGGTAATTACAAAGGGTTAAGGATAATGTACTGGGAACTCCTCAGAAGAATCTGATTTGTGGTGAGGGGAGAGAGAATAAAGCTCATTTAGGAACGACATGTAAATGCTGCATAGGTAGCTGTTTATCAGTAAATATCTCCACTGAGATTAAGAAAAGCAGTAGCTTAATAAATTAAGTATTTCCTGTTATGGTTACTGTACTGGTAACTCCCCAAAAGAATCTGCATTGTGGTGAGGGAACAGAGAAAAAAACTCATTTAGGACCTGCACTTACAAAGGGGGTAGGCAGCAGTATATCAGGGAGTATCCCTTCTGAGAATAAAAACAGCTGGAGCTTGTTAAGGTAATTACACAGGGGAAAGGATAATGTACTGGGAACTCCTCAGAAGAATCTGATTTGTGGTGAGGGGAGACAGATAAAAGCTCATTTAGGAACGACATGTACATGCAAAGTAAGTACATGTTTATCAGTAAATATCTCCACTGAGATTAAGAAAAGCAGTAGCTTAATAAATTAAGTACTTCCTGGTATGGTTACTGTACTGGTAACTCCCCAAAAGAATCTGGATTGTGGTGAAGGAACAGAGAAAAAAGCTCATTTAGGACCTGCACTTACGAAGGGGCTAGGCAGCTGTATATCACGGAGTAAACCTTCTGAGAATAAAAACAGCTGGAGCTTGTTAAGGTAATTACACAGGGGAAAGGATAATGTACTGGGAACTCCTCAGAAGAATCTGATTTGTGGTGAGGGGAGAGAGATAAAACCTCATTTAGTAACGACATGTACATGCAGCGTAAGTACCTGCTTATCAGTAAATATCTCCAATGAGATTAAGAAAAGCAGTAGCTTAATAAATTAAGTAATTCCTGGTATGGTTACTGTACTGGTAACTTCCCAAAAGAATCTGGATTGTGGTGAGGGAACAGAGAAAAAAGCTCATTAAGGACCTGCACTTACGAAGGGGGTAGGCAGCTGTATATCAGGGAGTAAACGTTCTGAAAATAAAAACAGCTGGAGCTTGTTAAGGTAATTACACAGGGGAAAGCATAATGTACTGGGAACTCCTCAGAAGAATCTGATTCGTGGTGAGGGGAGAGAGATAAAAGCTCATTTAGGAACGTCATGAACATGCTGCGTAGGTAGCTGTTTTTCAGTAAATATCTCCACTGAGATTAAAAAAAGCAGTAGCTTAATGAACTAAGTACTTCCTGGTATGGTTACTGTACTGGTAACTCCCCAAAAGAATCTGGATTGTGGTGAGGGAACAGAGAAAAAAGCTCATTTAGGACCTGCACTTACGAAGGGGGCAGGCAGCTCTATATCAGGGAGTAAACCTTCTGAGAATAAAAACAGCTGGAGCTTGTTAAGGTAATTACACAGGGGAAAGGATAATGTACGGGGAACTCCTCAGAAAAATCTGATTTGTGGTGAAGGGAGAGAGATAAAAGCTCATTAGGAACGACATGAACATGCTGCGTAGGTAGCTGTTTATCAGTAAATATCTCCACTGAGATTAAGAAAAGCAGTAGCTTAATTAATTAAGTACTTCCTGGTATGATTACTCTACTGGTAACTCCCCAAAACAATCTGGATTGTGGTGAGGGAACAGAGAAAAAAGCTCACTTAGGACCTGCAATTACGAAGGGGGTAGGCACCTGTATATCAGGGAGTATCCCTTCTGAGAATAAAAACAGCAGGAGCTTGTTAAGGTAATTACAAATGGTTAAGGATAATGTACTGGGAACTCCTCAGAATAATCTGATTTGTGGTGAGGGGAGAGAGAATAAAGCTCATTTAGGAACGACATGTAAATGCTGCAAAGGTAGCTGTTTATCAGTAAATATCTCCAATGAGATTAAGAAAAGCAGTAGCTTAATAAATTAAGTAATAAATTAAGTAATAAATTAAGTAATAAATTAAGTGGTATGGTTACTGTACTGGTAACTCCCCAAAAGAATCTGCATTGTGGTGAGGGAACAGAGAAAAAGCTCATTTAGGACCTGCACTTACAAAGGGGGTAGGCAGCTGTATATCAGGGAGTATCCCTTCTTAGAATAAAAACAGCTGGAGCTTGTTAAGGTAATTACAAATGGGAAAGGATAATGTACTGGGAACTCCTCAGAAGAATCTGATTTGTGGTGAGGGGAGAGAGATAAAAGCTCATTTAAGAACGACATGATCATGCTGCGTAGGTAGCTGTTTAGCAGTAAATATCTCCACTTAGATTAAGAAAAGCAATAGGTTAATATATAAGTACTTGCTGGTATGGTTACTGTACTGGTAACTCCCCAAAAGAATCTGGATTGTGGTGAGGGAACAGAGAAAAAAGCTCATTTAGGACCTACACTTACGAAGGGGGTAGGCAGCTGTCTATCAGGGAGTAAACCTTCTTATAATAAAAACAGCTGGAGCTGGTTAAGGTAATTACACAGGGGAAAGGATAATGTACTGGGAACTCCTCAGAAGAATCTGATTTGTGGTGAGGGGAGAGAGATAAAAGCTCATTTAGGAACGACATGAACATGCTGCATAGGTAGCTGTTTATCAGTAAATATCTCCACTGAGATTACGAAAAGCAGTAGCTTAATAAATTAAGTACTTCCTGGTATGGTTACTCTACTGGTAACTCCCCAAAAGAATCTGGATTGTTGTGAGGGAACAGAGAAAAAAGCTCATTTAGGACCTGCACTTACGAAGGGGGTAGGCAGGTGTATATCAGTGAGTAAACCTTCTGAGAATAAAAACAGCTGGAGCTTGTTAAGGTAATTACAAAGGGGAAAGGATAATGTACTGGGAACTCTTCATAAGAATCTGATTTGTGTTGAGGGGAGAGAAATAAATGCTCATTTAGGAACGACATGAACATGCTGCGTAAGTAGCTGTTTATAAGTAAATATCTACACTGTATTAAGAAAAGCAGTAGCTTAATAAATTAAGTACTTCCTGGTATGGTACTGTACTGGTAATTCCCCAAAAGAATCTGGATTGTGGTGAGGGAACAGAGAAAAAAGCTCATTTAGGACCTGCACTTACGAAGGGGGCAGGCAGCTGTATATCAGGGAGTAAACCTTCTGAGAATAAAAACAGCTGGAGCTTGTTAAGGTAATTACACAGGGGAAAGGATAATGTACTGGGAACTCCTCAGAAGAATCTGAATTGTGTTGAGGGGTGAGAAATAAAAGCTCATTTAGGAACGACATGAACATGCTGCGTAGGTAGCTGTTTATAAGTAAATATCTACACTGTATTAAGAAAAGCAGTAGATTAATAAATTAAGTACTTCCTGGTATGGGTACTGTACTGGTAACTCTCCAAAAGAATCTGGATTGTTGTGCGGGAACAGAGAAAAAAGCTCATTTAGGACCTGCACTTACAAAGGGGTTAGGCAGCTGTATATCAGGGAGTATCCCTTCTGAAAATAAAAAAAGCTGGAGCTTGTTAAGGTAATTACACAGGTTAAAGGATAATGTACTGGGAACTCCTCAGAAGATCTGATTTGTGGTGAGGGGAGAGAGTTAAAAGCTCATTTAGGAACGACATGAACATGCTGCATAGGTAGCTGTTTATCAGTAAATATCTCCACTGAGATTAAGAAAAGCAGGAGCTTAATGAATTAAGTACTTCCTGGTATGGTTACTCTACTGGTAACTCCCTAAAAGAATCTGGATTGTGGTGAGGGAACAGAGAAAAAAGCTCATTTAGGACCTGCACTTACGAAGGGGGTAGGCAGCTGTATATCAGGGAGTAACCTTCTTAGAATAAAAACAGCTGGAGCTTGTTAAGGTAATTACACAGGGGAAAGGATAATGTACTGGGAACTCTTCAGAAGAATCTGATTTGTGGTGAGGGGAGACAGATAAAAGCTCATTTAGGAACGACATGAACATGCTGCCTAGGTAGCTGTTTATCAGTAAATATCTCCACTGAGATTAAGAAAAGCAGTAGCTTAATAAATTAAGTACTTCCTGGTATGGTTACTGTACTGGCAACAACCCAAAAGAATCTGGATTGTGGTGAGGGAACAGAGAAAAAAGCTCATTCAGAAACTGCACTTACGAAGGGGGTAGGCAGCTGTATATCAGGGAGTGGACCATCTGAGAATAAAAACAGCCGCAGCTTGTTGAGGTAATTACACAGGGGAAAGGATAATGTACTGGGAACTCCTCAGAAGAATCTGATTTGTGGTGAGGGGAGAGAGATAAAAGCTCATTTACGAACGACATGAACATGCTGTGTAGGTAGCTGTTTGTCAGTAAATATCTCCACTTAGATTAAGAAAAGGAGTAGCTTAATAAATTAAGTACTTCCTTTTATGGTTACTCTACTGGTAACTCCCCAAAAGAATCTGGATTGTGGTGAGGGAAGAGAGAAAAAACTCATTTAGGACCTGCACTTACGAAGGGGGTAGGCAGCTGTATATCAGGGAGTATCCCTTCTGAGAATAAAAACAGCTGGAGCTTGTTAAGGTAATTACACAGGGGAAAGGATAATGTACTGGGAACTCCTCAGAAGAATCTGATTTGTGGTGAGGAGAGAGAGATAAAAGCTCATTTAGGAACGACATGAACATGCTGCATAGGTAGCTGTTTATCAGTAAATATCTCCACTGAGATTAAGAAAAGCAGTAGCTTAATAAATTAAGTACTTCCTGGTATGTTTACTGTACTGGTAACTCCGCAAAAGAATATGGATTGTTGTGAGGGAACAGAGAAAAAAGCTCATTTAGTAACAGCACTTACAAAGGGGGTAGGCAGCTGTATATCAGGGAGTATACCTTCGGAGAATAAAAACAGCTGGAGCTTGTTAAGGTAATTAGACAGGGGAAAGGATAATGTACTGGGAACTCCTCAGAAGAATCTGATTTGTGTTGAGGGGAGAGAGATAAAAGCTCATTTAGGAACGACATGAACATGCTCCATAGGTAGCTGTTTATCAGTAAATATCTCCACTGAGATTAAGAAAAGCAGTAGCTTAATAAATTATGTAATTCCTGGTATAGTTACTGTACTGGTAACTCCCCAAAAGAATCTGGATTGTTGTGAGGGAACAGAGAAAAAAGCGCATTTAGGAACTGCACTTACGAAGGGGGTAGGCAGCTGTATATCAGGGAGTATCAATTCTGAGAATAAAAACAGCTGGAGCTTGTTAAGGTAATTACACCGTGGAAAGCATAATGTACTGGGAACTCCTCAGAAGAATCTGATTTGTGGTGAGGAGAGAGAGATAAAAGCTCATTTAGGAACGACATGAACATGCTGCATAGGTAGCTGTTTATCAGTAAATATCTCCACTGAGATTAAGAAAAGCAGTAGCTTAATAAATTAAGTACTTCCTGGTATGGTTACTAGACTGAAAACTTCCCAAAGGAGTCTGGATTGTGGTGAGGGAACAGAGAAAAAAGCTCAATTATGACCTGCACTTACGAAGGATGTAGGCAGCTGTATATCAGGGAGTAAACCTTCTGAGAATAAAAACAGCTGGAGCTTGTTAAGGTAATTACACAGGGGAAAGGATAATGTACTGGGAACTCCTCAGAAGATCTGATTTGTGGTGAGGGGAGAGAGATAAAAGCTCATTTAGGAACGACATGAACATGCTGCATAGGTAGCTGTTTATCAGTAAATATCTCCACTGAGATTAAGAAAAGCAGGAGCTTAATGAATTAAGTACTTCCTGGTATGGGTACTGTACTGGTAACTCCCTAAAAGAATCTGGTTTGTGGTGAGGGAACAGAGAAAAAAGCTCATTTAGGACCTGCACTTACCAAGGGGGTAGGCAGCTGTATATCAGGGAGTATCCCTTCTGAGAAAGAAACAGCTGGAGCTTGTTAAGGTAATTACACAGAGGAAAGGATAATGTACTGGGAACTCCTCAGAAGAATCTGATTTGTGGTGAGGGGAGATAGATAAAAGCTCATTTAGGAACGACATGAAAATGCTGCATAGGTAGCTGTTTATGAGTAAATATCTCCACTGAGATTAAGAAAAGCAGTAGCTTAAAAAATTAAGTACTTCCTGGTATGGTTACTGTACTGATAACTTCCCAAAGGAGTCTGGATTGTGGTGAGGGAACAGAGAAAAAAGCTCATTTAGGACCTGCACTTACGAAGGATGTAGGCAGCTGTATATCAGGGAGTAAACCTTCTGAGAATAAAAACAGCTGGAGCTTGTTAAGGTAATTACACAGGGGAAAGGATAATGTACTGGGAACTCTTCAGAAGAATCTGATTTGTGGTGAGGAGAGAGAGATAAAAGCTCATTTAGGAACGACATGAACATGCTGCGTAGGTAGCTGTTTATCAGTAAATATCTCCACTGAGATTAAGAAAAGCAGTAGCTTAATAAATTAAGTACTTCCTGGTATGGTTACTGTACTGGCAACAACCCAAAAGAATCTGGATTGTGGTGAGGGAACAGAGAAAAAAGCTCATTCAGGAACTGCACTTACAAAGGGGGTAGGCAGCTGTATATCACGGAGTGGACCATCTGAGAATAAAAACAGCCGCATCTTGTTGAGGTAATTACACAGGGGAAAGGATAATGTACTGGGAACTCCTCAGAAGAATCTGATTTGTGGTGAGGGGAGAGAGATAAAAGCTCAATTACGAACGACATGAACATGCTGTGTAGGTAGCTGTTTATCAGTAAATATCTCCAATTAGATTAAGAAAAGCAGTAGCTTAATAAATTAAGTACTTCCTTTTATGGTTACTCTACTGGTAACTCCCCAAAAGAATCTGGATTGTGGTGAGGGAAGAGAGAAAAAACTCATTTAGGACCTGCACTTACGAAGGGGGTAGGCAGCTGTATATCAGGGAGTATCCCTTCTGAGAATAAAAACAGCTGGAGCTTGTTAAGGTAATTACACAGGGAAAGGATAATGTACTGGGAACTCCTCAGAAGAATCTGATTTGTGGTGAGGAGAGAGAGATAAAAGCTCATTTAGGAACGACATGAACATGCTGAATAGGTAGCTGTTTATCAGTAAATATCTCCACTAAGATTAAGAAAAGCAGTAGCTTAATAAATTAAGTACTTCCTGGTATGGTGACTGTACTGGTAACTCCGCAAAAGAATATGGATTCTGGTGAGGGAAGGGAGAAAAAAGCTCATTTAGAACCAGCTCTTACGAAGCGGGTACGCAGCTGTATATCAGGGAGTATCCCTTCTGAGAATAAAAACAGCTGGAGCTTGTTAAGGTAATTACACAGGGGAAAGTATATTGTACGGGGAACTCCTCAGAAGAATCTGATTTGTGGTGAGGGGAGAGAGATAAAAGCTCATTTAGGAACGACATGTACATGCAGCGTAAGTACCTGTTTATCAGGAAATATCTCCACTGAGATTAAGAAAAGAAGTAGCTTAATAAATTAAGTACTTCCTGGTATGGTTACTGTACTGGTAACTCCCCAAAAGAATCTGGATTGTGGTGAGGGAACAGAGAAAAAATCTCATTTAGGACCTGCACTTACGAAGGGGGTAGGCAGCTGTATATCAGGGACTAAATCTTCTGAGAATAAAAACAGCTGGAGCTTGTTAAGGTAATTACACAGGGGAAAGGATAATGTACTGGGAACTCCTCAGAAGAATCTGATTTGTGGTGAGCGGAGAGAGATAAAAGCTCATTTATGAACGACATGAACATGCTGCGTAGGTAGCTGTTTATCAGTAAATATCTCCACTGAGATTAAGAAAAGCAGTACCTTAATAAATTAAGTACTTCCTGGTATGGTTACTGTACTGGTAACTCCCCAATAGAATCTGGATTATGGTGAGGGAACAGAGAAAAAATCTCATTTAGGACCTGCACTTACGAAGGGGGTAGGCAGCTGTATATCAGGGAGTATCCCTTTTGAGAATAAAAAGAGCTGGAGCTTGTGAAGGCAATTACATAGGGGAAAGGATAATGTACTGGGAACTCCTCAGAAGAATCTGATTTGTGGTGAGGGGAGATAGATAAAAGCTCATTTAGGAACGACAGGAACAGGCTGCATAGGTAGCTGGTTATCAGTAAATATCTCCACTGAGATTAAGAAAAGCAGTAGCTTAATAAATTAAGTACTTCCTGGTACGGTTACTGTACTGGTAACTCCCCAAACGAATCTGGATTGTGGTGAGGGAACAGAGAAAAAAGCTCATTTAGGACCTGCACTTATGAAGGGCGTAGGCAGCTGTATATCAGGGATTATCCCTTCTAAGAATAAAAAATGCTGGAGCTTGTTCTGGTAATTACACAGGGGATAGGATAATGTACTGGGAACTCCTCAGAATAATTTGATTTGTGGTGAGGTGAATGAGATAAAAGCTCGTTTAGGAACGACATGAGCATGCTGCGTAGGTAGCTGTTAATCAGTAAATATCTCCACTGAGATTAAGAAAAGCAGTTGCTTGGGCTGGGGATATAGCCTAGTGGCAAGAGTGCCTGCCTCGGATACACGAGGCCCTAGGTTCGATTCCCCAGCACCACATATACAGGAAACGGCCAGAAGCGGCGCAGTGGCTCAAGTGGCAGAGTGCTAGCCTTGAGCGGGAAGAAGCCAGGGACAGTGCTCAGGCCCTGAGTCCAAGGCCCAGGACTGGCCAAAAAAAAAAAAAAAAAAGAAAAGAAAAGAGAAGCAGTTGCTTAATAAATTAAATACTTCCTGGTATGGTTACTGTACTGGTAACTCCCCAAAAGAATCTGGATTGTGGTGAGGGAACAGAGAAAAAGGCTCATTTAGGACCTGCACTTACGATGGGGGTAGGCAGCTGTATATCAGGGAGTATCCCTTCTGAGAATAAAAACAGCTGGAACTTGTTAAGGTAATTACACAGGGGAAAGGATAATGTACTGGGAACTCCTCAGAAGAATGTGTTTTGTGGTGAGGGGAGAGAGATAAAAGCTCATTTAGGAACGACATGAACATGCTGCATAGGTAGCTGTTTATCAGTAAATATCTCCACTGAGATTAAGAAAAGCAGTAGCTTAATAAATTAAGTACTTCCTGGTATGTTTACTGTACTGGTAACTCCCCAAAAGAATCTGGATTGTTGTGAGGGAACAGAGAAAAGAGCTCATTTAGGACCTGCCCTTACGAAGGGGGTAGGCAGCTGTATATCAGGGAGTAAACCTTCTGAGAAAAAAAACAGCTGGAGCTTGTTAAGGTAATTACACAGTGGAAAGGATAATGTACTAGGAACTCCTCAGAAGAATCTGATTTGTGGTGAGGGGAGAGAGATAAAAGCTCATTTATGTACGACATGAACATGCTGCGTAGGTAGCTGTTTATCAATAAATATCTCAACTGAGATTAAGAAAAGCAGTAGCTTAATAAATTAAGCACTTCCTGGTATGGTTACTGTACTGGTAACTCCCCAAATGAATCTGGATAGGGTTGAGGGAACAGAGAAAAAAGCTCATTTAGGACCTGCACTTACGAAGGGGGTAGGCAGCTGTATATCAGGGAGTATCCCTTCTGAGAATAAAAACAGCTGGAGCTTGTTAAGGTAATTACACAGGGGAAAGGATAATGTACTGGGAACTCCTCAGAAGAATCTGATTTGTGGTGAGGGGAGAGAGATAAAAGCTCATTTAGGAACGACATGAACATGCTGCATAGGTAGCTGTTTATCAGTAAATATCACCACTGAGATTAAGAAAAGCAGTAGCTTAATAAATTATGGGCTGGGGATATAGCCTAGCCGCAAGAGTTCCTGCCTCGGATACACGAGGCCCTAGGTTCGATTCCCCAGCACCACATATACAGAAAACGGCCAGAAGCGGCGCTGTGGCTCAAGTGGCAGAGTGCTAGCCTTGAGCAGATAGAAGCCAGGGACAGTGCTCAGGCCCTGAGTCCAAGGCCCAGGACTGGCCAAAAATAAATAAATAAATAAATAAATAAATTAAGTACTTCCTGGTATGGTTTCTCTACTGGTAACTCCCCAAAAAATCTGGATTGTGGTGAGGGAACAGAGAAAAAAGCTCATTTAGGACCTGCACTTACGAAGCGGGTAGGCAGCTGTATATCAGGGAGTAAACCTTCTGAGAATAAAAACAGCTGGAGCTTGTTAATGTAATTACACAGGGGAAAGGATAATGTATTGGGAACTCCTCAGAAGAATCTGATTTGTGGTGAGGGGAGAGAGATAAAAGCTCATTTAGAAACGACATGAACATCCTGCGTAGGTAGCTGTTTATCAGTAAATATCTCCACTGAGATTAAGAAAAGCAGTAGCTTAATAAATTAAGTTCCTCCTGGTATGGATACTGTACTGGTAACTCCCCAAAAGAATCTGGATTGTGGTGAGCGAACAGAGAAAAAAGCTCATTTAGGACCTGCACTTACGAAGGGGTTAGGCAGCTGTATATCAGGGAGTATCCCTTCTGAGAATAAAAACAGCTGGAGCTTCTTAAGGTAATTACACAGGGGAAAGGATAATGTACTGGAAACTCCTCAGAAGAATCTGATTTGTGGTGAAGGAAGAGAGATGAAAGCTCATTTAGGAACGACATGAACATGCTGCATAGGTAGCTGTTTATCAGTATATATCTCCACTGAGATTATGAAAAGCAGAAGCTTAATAAATTAAGTACTTCCTGGTATGGTTACTCTACTGGTAACTCCCCAAAACAATCTGGATTGTGGTGAGGGAACAGAGAAAAAAGCTCATTTAGGACCTGCACTTACGAAGGGGGTAGGCAGCTGTATATCAGGGAGTAAACCTTCTGAGAATAAAAACAGCTGGAGCTTGTTAATGTAATTACACAGGGGAAAGGATAATGTACTGGGAACTCCTCAGAAGAATCTGATTTTTGGTGAGGGGAGAAAGATCAAAGCTCATTTAGGAACGACATGAACATGCTGCATAGGTAGCTGTTTATCAGTAAATATCTCCACTGAGATTAAGAAAAGCAGTAGCTTAATAAATTAAGTTCCTCCTGGTATGGATACTGTACTGGTAACTCCCCAAAAAATCTGAATTGTGGTGAGGGAACAGAGAAAAAACCTCATTTAGGACCTGCACTTACGAAGGGGGTAGGCAGCTGTATATCAGGGATTAAACCTTCTGAGAGTAAAAACAGCTGGAGCTTGTTAAGGTAATTACACAGGGGAAAGGATAATGTACTGGGAATTCCTCAGAAGAATCTGATTTGTGGTGAGGGGAGAAAGATAAAAGCTCATTTAGGAACGACATGAACATGCTGCGTAGATAGCTGTTTATCAGTAAATATCACCACTGAGATTAAGAAAAGCAGTAGCTTAATAAATTATGGGCTGGGGATATAGCCTAGCCGCAAGAGCTCCTGCCTCGGATACACGAGGCCCTAGGTTCGATTCCCCAGCACCACATATACAGAAAACGGCCAGAAGCGGCGCTGTGGCTCAAGTGGCACTGTGCTAGCCTTGAGCGGGAAGAAGCCAGGGACAGTGCTCAGGCCCTGAGTCCAAGGCCCAGGACTGGCCAAAAAATAAATAAATAAATAAATAAATTAAGTACTTCCTGGTATGGTTTCTCTACTGGTAACTCCCCAAAAAATCTGGATTGTGGTGAGGGAACAGAGAAAAAAGCTCATTTAGGACCTGCACTTACGAAGGGGGTAGGCAGCTGTATATCAGGGAGTAAACCTTCTGAGAATAAAAACAGCTGGAGCTTGTTAAGGTAATTACACAGGGGAAAGGATAATGTACTGGGAACTCCTCAGAAGAATCTGATTTGTGGTGAGGGGAGAGAGATAAAAGCTCATTTAGGAACGACATGAACATGCTGCGTAGGTAGCTGTTTATCAGTAAATATCTCCACTGAGATTAAGAAAAGCAGTAGCTTAATAAATTAACTACTTCCTGGTATGGTTACTGTACTGGTAACTCCTCAAAAGAATCTGGATTGTGGTGAGCGAACAGAGAAAAAATCTCATTTAGGACCTGCACTTACGAAGGGGGTAGGCAGCTGTATATCAGGGAGTATCCCTTCTGAGAATAAAAACAGCTGGAGCTTGTTAAGGTAATTACACAGGGGAAAGGATAATGTACTGGGAACTCCTCAGAAGAATCTGATTTGTGGTGAGGGGAGAGAGGTAAAAGCTCATTTAGGAACGACATGAAAATATTGCATAGGTAGCTGTTTATCAGTAAATATCAATGAGTTGCCAGACTTTGAAGTCAGGCCCCATCACGTGAACCCCATTTTAGAATCGAACCCTGAGCCAATCAGATTTGTACCTGTGTTCTAATCTTGCTTGCACAGCTGATTGTTGTAACCTTGTTCTTTGCCTTTATAAGCCCTGTGTAAACACAGCTCGGGGCTCCCTCCTAACCTCCGCTGTGTAGGTGAGTAGGACGAGGCCCGAGTTGGCAGCTCGTTAAATAAACCCTTGCCTTGCTTTTGCATTTCGGAGTGTCTGAATCTCGGTGGTCTTCTTGGGGGTGGTCTTGCGTCTTGGCACAACATTTGGGGTTTCGTCCGGGATAGCCCCAGAGACCCCGAGATCCCAGGCTCCGAAGGTAAGAAAACAGCCCTGTTCATTTGTCTTGTCCTGTAATGTGCCTGTTTGTTTGTCTTGCTTTTGCTTATTTCTTGAAGGGGTTGTCGAAGCAGATGTACTTACTTGACAATCCTGGTGAGACCGGGGGATGTCCCAGACTCCTCACCCTTAAAGGGGGATCTCTGGAGCCCCGCTTTCAACTTGAATTCACTCTTTCTGCATCCTTGCAGGGGGATGTGTGGGCCAACTTGGGAAATCTCCAGTTTTACTTGTTCTTGATCTTGCCTATGTTTTTTTCCTTCTGTATTAATTGTTTTGGTTTCTTTTCTTTTGTAGTCTTTTGGACTAAACATCTGATCAGAGCTATGGGTAACGTTCTATCTTGGGGTCCTCCATCTAGCCCCCTAGATTTGACTCTAGTTCACTGGAAGGAGATCAAGGAGATAGCTCAGAACCGAGGTGTGGCCCTTAAGGAGGAAAAGTGGATTACCCTGTGCAAGTCAGAATGGCCCACCCTTGAGAGAGCTAATTGGCCACCTGAGGGAAGCTTTGACATCATTAAGATCAGTACCTTACAAAGCCTAATCGAAGCCCCTCGTTCAGGCTATATAGACCGGGTTCCTTATATAGACACCTGGAGAGAACTAGTTGACAGGGACACTCCAGCTTGGGTTCGGCCTTTCTTACCAACTCCCTCCTCCACTCCTTCCCCTACCCCAATATTCACTCAAAAAACACGGGGTGCCAAGAGAGAACCTAAGAGGGGAGAAAATAAATTATATCCACCTGTCCTCCAGGGAGGAAGCACAGAGGAGGAAATGCTTCCCCCTCCATACGCCCCACCCCAGTTAACTCTCCAAGAGGAGGACTCTGAGGAAGATGTTTCAGCTGTGCCCTCCGCCCCGGAGGGCCCCGCTCAATCAACTCGCCAGCGCCAAAGAATTACATCTCTTCACAAATCTACTACCCTTCCCCTACGCCCTATAAGTCCTGTGGATGCGGACGGTCGACAACAATTCCAATACTGGCCATTTGCTACTAGTGATCTTTACAATTGGCGTGCCCAAAATGCCCCTTTTTCTGAGAAACCTCGGGACTTAATTCGCTTGTTTGAAACTATACTTTTCACTCACCAGCCCACTTGGGATGATTGTAGCCAGCTTTTACAGGTACTTTTCACCAATGAGGAGAGAGGTCGTATTCAAGAAGCGGCCCGGAGACTTATCCCTGGCCCCAACGGAGCACCCATCACGGATCCTGCCTTGATTGATACCTATTTTCCCCAGACCCGACCAGTATGGGACTACAATACAGCTGAAGGTAGGGAGCGACTCCTTGTCTATCGCCAGGCTCTGCTGGCAGGTCTCAAGGCGGCGGCTCGCCGACCTACAAATATGGCCAAAGTTTATGATATCAGACAGGGAGAAAGTGAAAGTCCGGCAGCATACCTTGAGCGTCTTATGGAAGCCTTTAGTCAATACACCCCATATGATCTTGAGACCCAGGAATCTGCTCAGATGATTATGTTTGCCTACGTAAATCAAGCCACACCGGATATAAAGCGGAAATTGCAGGCTCTAGACAGGCTTGGGGAAAAATCTATTAGGGATCTAGTAGCAGTGGCAGAAAAGGTTTATAATAAGAGAGAAACAGGAGAACGAAGACAGGAAAGGAGTCTGGCTAGGATTTTGGAACAACAACAGAAGGAACTCTGGGAAATCCTGACCTCTATGCAGGCAGGAAACTTTAGACAGTCCTCCTCTCCAAGTAAGGAGCAAAAGCCCAAACCCCAACCAAGGATGTGGAAGAATCAATGTGCTTATTGCAAGAAGGAGGGGCATTGGATCAGAAACTGCCCAGAGCTAGCCCAGAAAAAGGAGGAAAAACATAAAGTAGGTTCAAGAGTGTTGTCAACCTTAGAGATGGCTGAGGACAGTGACTGAGGGAGTCGGGGTTCAGATCCCCTCCCTGAGCCCAGGATAACATTAAAAGTGGAGGGGAATCCAGTCATGATCATGGTAGATACGGGAGCAGAAAATTCAGTATTACTAGCCCCGAGAGGGCCGATGTCCACTAAAACAACATGGGTCCAAGGTGCAACGGGCACTAAACCTATAAATGGACTACTCAAAGAACAGTGGACTTGGGAGCGGGCCAGGTAACCCACTCGTTTTTAGTCATCCCTGACTGCCCCTATCCATTGCTTGGACGTGATCTCTTAACGAAAATGAAAGCTCAGATACAGTTCACAGACAGTGGGAGTTCTGTGACGAACTCAAGAGAAAAGCCTGTTAGTATACTAATAACTAGCAAGTTAGAAGAAGAGTATAGGCTATACCAGCATCTCAAGCCCGAGTCTCCAGAAAATGAGTGGCTACGGGCGTTTCCCCAAGCATGGGCAGAAACTGGGGGAATGGGACTGGCAAAACATCGTCCTCCAATTTTTGTGGAACTTAAAGCCGGAGCTGACCCAGTAAGAGTTTGCCAGTACCCTATGTCACTAGAAGCAAAGAAAGGGATCACTCCTCACATCAGAAAATTGTTAGATTTAGGAGTTCTGAAGCCCACCCAGTCAGCCTGGAATACTCCATTGTTGCCTATAAAAAAGTCTAATTCCAATGATTATAGACCAGTGCAAGACTTGAGAGAAGTTAACAAGAGAGTAATGGACATTCATCCAACAGTCCCAAACCCATATACCCTGCTGAGCTCCCTGTCACCGAGCCATGTGTGGTATACTGTGTTGGATCTAAAGGATGCTTTCTTTAGCCTGCCCTTAGCCTCACAGAGCCAAAGCTACTTTGCATTTACTTGGCACGATCCTGAAATCGGGATAAGCGGTCAATTGACCTGGACCAGGCTGCCTCAAGGATTTAAGAATTCGCCTACAATCTTTGATGAGGCGTTACATGAAGACCTAAGTGAGTACCGCTCCCAAAATACTGAAATAAGTCTATTGCAATATGTAGATGATTTGTTAATAGCTGCTCCAGACAAGGATAGTTGTTTAAAGGGAACAGCTAGGCTCTTAAAGACTCTTGGCAATTTGGGCTATAGGGCCTCCACTAAAAAGGCACAAATTTGTAAACCTGAAGTCACCTATCTGGGCTTCATATTAAAAGAGGGCAAGCGTTGGCTGTCAGATGCACGTAAAGAGACTGTGCTAAAAATTCCTGTGCCTAAGTCAGCGAGACAAGTCAGAGAATTCCTGGGAACGGCGGGTTTTTGCCGGCTGTGGATACCTGGGTTCGCTGAGATGGCCAAGCCTTTATATGAAGCCACCAAAAACCTCCCAGAATTTCATTGGACTGAGCAGATGCAAAAAGCCTTTGAGGCAATCAAGAAAAGCCTTCTAGAAGCTCCAGCCTTAGGCCTACCTGACGTGAATAAACCATTCACATTGTTTGTGGCCGAAAAGAAAGGAATAGCAAAAGGGGTGCTCACCCAGCCAATTGGGCCCTGGAGACGACCGGTCGCCTATTTGTCAAAGAAATTGGATCCTGTCGCCGCTGGGTGGCCTCCGTGCTTAAGAATAATAGCTGCAGTAGCCCTTTTGGTAAAAGATGCAGATAAGTTGACTCTGGGACAGAATCTGACTGTAGCCACTCCACATGCTCTAGAGGGGGTGCTAAAACAACCACCTGACCGATGGATGAGCAATGCCCGCATGGTCCATTACCAAACGTTGTTACTTAACCCGGCACGTATCAGCTTCTGTGTACCAACAGCATTAAACCCAGCAACTCTGCTGCCGGATCCGGATCTGGAAGCGCCCCTGCATGATTGTGACCAGATCCTGGCCCAAACACATAGCCTCCGGCCAGACTTGCTGGATTTGCCGCTATCACATGCCGAGCACACTTGGTTCACCGATGGCAGCAGCTTCATTCGAGATGGAAAAAGGTATGCGGGTGCGGCGGTTACTACGGACACTGAGATATTGTGGGCAGAGGCACTCCCTCAGGGGACTTCTGCACAAAGAGCAGAACTAGTGGCACTAACAAAAGCTTTACAGACGGGAAAAGGAATGAGACGAAATATCTATACGGACAGCCGGTACGCTTTTGCCACTGTACACATCCATGGAGCCATTTACCAAGAAAGAGGGCTACTGACAGCTGAAGGAAAGGCCATTAAAAACAGACAGGAGATTTTAAGCCTCATCCGGGCCCTATGGGAACCAGCAAAGATTGCCATTATGCATTGCCCGAGTCATCAAAAGGGAGTTGATTCGGTGACTAGAGGGAATAATCTGGCTGACCAGGCAGCTAAGGAAGCAGCCCTCCATCCCAGAGCAGAAGTATTGACTCTAGTAGACCCAGGACCACGAGCTTTGCCTCCTGTACCCCAGTATTCCCAGGAAGACTTGGAGTGGATAAAAAAAATTCCCATGACCCACAAAACCCTGGACAGAGAAGGAAACGATGACTGGTGAAAAACTGGTGAAGGGAAACTTATCTTGCCACAAAGGCTAGGTAAGGGGATCCTTAAAAGAATCCACCGAGCTTCTCACATGGGAACCCGAAGAATGCAGGACTTGCTCCGACATTCCAAAGTAAAAATTAGACAAGGAGATCAACTTATTGAAGATATTGTTAAAAATTGCAAGGCCTGTCAGCTTACCAATGCCCCCAATCAACAAGTTACTAAAGGAGCTCGCCTCCGTGGGGATAGGCCAGGCGTGTATTGGGAAGTAGATTTCACAAAAATCAAACCTGGAAAATTTGGATACAAATATTTGCTAGTTTTTGTAGACACCTTTTCAGGATGGGTGGAAGCCTATCCAACAAAGCATGAAACTGCGAATATAGTGGCTAAGAAGATCCTGGAAGAAATCCTACCCAGGTATGGCTTCCCATCCACCATTGGGTCGGACAACGGACCGGCTTTCGTTTCAAAAGTAAGTCAGGGAATAGCCGCTGCACTGGGGACGGATTGGAAATTGCATTGTGCTTGTAGACCCCAGAGTTCAGGACAGGTAGAGAGAATGAATCGGACTCTAAAAGAGACCTTAACTAAATTGGCCTTAGAGACTGGCGCAGACTGGGTGTCACTCCTTCCTTTTTCTCTACTTAGGGTAAGAAATTCTCCCTATCAACTTGGCTTTACTCCTTTTGAAATAATGTACGGGTACCCTCCGCCCATTATCCCTAGCCTTCAGACTGAATTGCTCACTGATTTGGATGATATTGAATTTTTGTGTAAACTTGATTATTTGCAGCTCGTGCACAAGAAAATGTGGCCCCAACTCAAGGCATTATATGATTCTGCTTCTGTCCCTATCCCCCATTTATTCAGGCCAGGAGATTGGGTGTTCGTCCGGAGGCATAACCCCAAATCCTTAGAACCACGATGGAAGGGACGCTACGTGGTGCTACTGACTACTCCCACGGCTCTTAAGGTAGATGGCGTCACCACTTGGGTCCATTGCTCCCACGCCAGGCCAGCTGACCCCTTTGCCCTGGATGACAACTACCGTGATGGAACATGGGAGGTCTCCAAGCACCCAACTCAGCCGCTTCGCCTTCGCCTCAAGAAAAGAAAGTTAGACTGAATATTGTTATAATTTTCTTTTTGCCTTCTTTCCTTACTACCCTGGATAAGTGTTGATGTCATTTTGGCAGCTCACTCCAAAGTGAGGTGACCCCCTTATTTTAGGTAGTTTTGGGCTTGCTCAGGAGTACGGCTATAGCCACCCGACCCTTACAGCACAGTTGAGAAGTTTATGTATTATTTTGTTGCTTACATTTGGATACTAAACACTATAGAGCTAATGGTAAGTCTGTATAGCTGAAAGTTAATTTTCAGTTTGCAGTAATCCTGCAGTCCCTTGGAAAAGTAGGCTAAGGTTATAGGTTCCTGGCTAGGTAAGGTCAACGCCCCTGAGTCAGCCTGAAGAAATTACAGAAGATGAATGATCTTCACCCATCAGCCCCCCTTTAAAATCAAGGGACCAGAGTTGTTTTTGGGAAGATGAGGCAGGATAAACTAGAGACATGCAGAACAGAGGTACAGAGAATATTCTTGTAAGAAATGGTGACAGGCCCTTTGGTTACTACATTGGGTCCTACTGGCCCATGCCTTACCTCTATATCATCCCCTAGACATGCAAGCCATTGAAATGGACAGAATGGAGCCATGATTGGCTCTCAAGGTACCAAAAAAGAAAAAGGGGGAAATGAGGTGCCAGACTTTGAAGGCAGGCCCCATCACGTGAACCCCATTTTAGAATCGAACCCTGAGCCAATCAGATTTGTACCTGTGTTCTAATCTTGCTTGCACAGCTGATTGTTGTAACATTGTTCTTTGCCTTTATAAGCCCTGTGTAATCACAGCTCGGGGCTCCCTCCTAACCTCCGCTGTGTCGGTGAGTACGACGAGGCCCGAGTTGGCAGCTCGGTAATAAACCCTTGCCTTGCTTTTGCATTTCGGAGTGTCTGAATCTCGGTGGTCTTCTTGGGGGTGGTCTTGCGTCTTGGCACAACATCTCCACTGAGATTAAGAAAAGCAGTAGCTTAAAAAATTAAGTACTTCCTGGTATGGTTACTGTACTGGTAACTCCCGAAAAGAATCTGGATTGTGGTGAGGGAACAGACAAAAAAGCTCATTTAGGACCTGCACTTACGATGGGGGTAGGCAACTGTATATCAGGGAGTAAACCTTCTGAGAATAAAAACAGCTGGAGCCTGTTAAGGTAATTACACAGGGGAAAGGATAATGTACTGGGAACTCCTCAGAAGAATCTGATTTGTGGTGAGGAGAGAGAGATAAAAGCTCATTTAGGAACGACATGAACATGCTGCGTAGGTAGCTGTTTATCAGTAAATATCTCCACTGAGATTAAGAAAAGCAGTAGCTTAATAAATTAAGTACATCCTGGTATGGTTACTGTACTGGTAACTCCCCAAAAGAATCTGGATTGTGGTGAGGGAACAGAGAAAAACGCGCATTTAGGACCTGCACTTACGAAGGGGGTAGGCAGCTGTATATCAGGGAGTATCCCTTCTGAGAATAAAAACAGCTGGAGCTTGTTAAGGTAATTACACAGCGGAAAGGATACTGTACTGGGAACTCCTCAGAAGAATCTGATTTGTGGTTAGGGGAGACAGATAAAAGCAAATTTAGGAACGACATGAAAATGCTGCATAGGTAGCTGTTTATCAGTATATATCTCCACTGAGATTAAGAAAAGCAGTAGTTTAATAAATGAAGTTCTTCCTGGTATGGTTACTGTACTGGAAACTCCCCAAAAGAATCTGGATTGTGGTGAGGGAACAGAGAAAAAAGCTCATTTAGGACCTGCACTTACGAAGGGGGTAGGCAGCTGTATATCAGGGAGTAAGCTTCTGAGAATAAAAACAGCTGGAGCTTGTTAAGGTAATTACACAGGGGAAAGGATAATGTACTGGTAACTCCTCAGAAGAATCTGATTTGTGGTGAGGGGAGAGAGATAAAGGCTCATTTAGGAACGACATGAACATGCTGCGTAGGTAGCTGTTTATCAGTAAATATCTCCACTGAGATTAAGAAAAGCAGTAGCTTAATACATTTAGTACTTCCTGGTATGGTTACGGTACTAGTAACTCCCCAAAAGAATCTGGATTGTGGTGATGGAAGAGAGAAAAAAGCTCATTTAGGACCTGCACTTACGAATGGGGTAGGCAGCTGTATATCAGGGAGTAAACCTTCTGAGAATAAAAACAGCTGGAGCTTGTTAAGTTAATTACACAGGGGAAAGAATAATGTACTGGGAACTCCTCAGAAGAATCTGATTTGTGGTGAGGGGAGAGAGATAAAAGCTCATTTAGGAACGACATGAACAAGCTGCGTAAGTAGCTGTTTATCAGTAAATATCTCCACTGAGATTATGAAAAGCATTAGCTTAATAAATTAAGTACTTCCTGGTATGGTTACTGTACTGGTAACTCCCCAAAAGAATCTGGATTGTGGTGAGGGAACAGAGAAAAAAGCTCATTTAGGACCTGCACTTACGAAGGGGGTAGGCAGCTGTATATCAGGGAGTAAACCTTCTGAGAATAAAAACAGCTGGAGCTTGTTAAGGTAATTACACAGGGGAAAGGATAATGTACTGGGAACTCCACAGAAGAATCTGATTTGTGGTGAGGGGAGAGAGATAAAAGCTCATTTAGGAACGACACGAAAATGCTGCATAGGTAGCTGTTTATGAGTAAATATCTCCACTGAGATTAAGAAAAGCAGTAGCTTAATAAATTAAGTACTTCCTGGTATGGTTACTGTACTGGTAACTCCGCATAAGAATCTGGACTGTGGTGAGGGAACAGAGAAAAAAGCTCATTTAGGACCTGCACTTACGAAGGGGGTAGGCAGCTGTATATCAGGGAGTAAACCTTCTGAAAATAAAAACAGCTGGAGCTTGTTAAGGTAATTACACAGGGGAAAGGATAATGTACTGGGAACTCCTCAGAAGAATCTGATTTGTGGTGAGGGGAGAGAGATAAAAGCTCATTTAGGAACGACATGAAAATGCTGCAAAGGTAGCTGTTTATCAGTAAATATCTCCACTGAGATTATGAAAAGCAGTAGCTTAATAAATTAAGTACTTCCTGGTATGGTTACTGTACTGGTAACTCCGCAAAAGAATCTAGACTGTGGTGAGGGAACAGAGAAAAAAGCTCATTTAGGACCTGCACTTACAAAGGGGGTAGGCAGCTGTATATCAGGGAGTAAACCTTCTGAGAATAAAAACAGCTGGAGCTTGTTAAGGTAATTACACAGGGGAAAGGATAATGTACTGGGAACTCCTCAGAAGAATCTGATTTGTGGTGAGGGGAGAGAGATAAATGCTCATTTAGGAACGACATGAAAATGCTGCAGAGGTAGCTGTTTATCAGTAAATATCTCCACTGAGATTAAGAAGAGCAGTAGCTTAATAAATTAAGTACTTCCTGGTATGGTTACTGTACTGGTAACGCCCCAAATAATCTGGATTGTGGTGAGGGAACAGAGAAAAAAGCTCATATAGGACCTGCACGTATGATGGGGGTAGGCAGCTGTATATCAGTGAGTGTCCCTTCTGAGAATAAAAACAGCTGGATCTTATTAACGTAATTACACAGGGGAAAGGATAATGTACTGGGACACCTCAGAAGAATCTGATTCGTGGTGAGGGGAGAGAGATAAAAGCTCATTTAGGAACGACACGAAAATGCTGCATAGGTAGCTGTTTATGAGTAAATATCTCCACTGAGATTAAGAAAAGCAGTAGCTTAATAAATTAAGTACTTCCTGGTATGGTTACTGTACTGGTAACTCCCCAAAATAATCTGGACTGTGGTGAGGGAACAGAGAAAAAAGCTCATTTAGGACCTGCACTTACGAAGGGGGTAGGCAGCTGTATATCAGGGAGTAAACCTTCTGAGAATAAAAACAGCTGGAGCTTGTTAAGGTAATTACACAGGGGATAGGATAATGTACTGGGAACTCCTCAGAACAATCTGATTTATGGTGAGGGGAGAGAGATAAAAGCTCATTTAGGAATGCCATGAACATGCTGGGTAAGTAGCTGTTTATCAGTAAATATCTCCACTGAGATTAAGAAAAGCAGTAGCTTAATAAATTCAGTACTTCCTGGTATGGTTACTGTACTGGTAATTCCCCAAAAGAATCTGGATTGTGGTGAGGGAACAGAGTAAAAAGTTCATTTAGGACTTGCACTTACGAAGTTGGTAGGCAGGTGTATATAAGGGAGTATCCCTTCTGAGAATAAAAACAGCTGGAGCTTGTTAAGGTAATTGCACAGGGGAAAGGATAATGTACTGGGAACTCCTCAGAAGAATCTGATTTGTGGTGAGGGGAGAGAGATAAAAGCTCATTTAGGAACGACATGAACATGCTGCATAGGTAGCTGTTTATCAGTAAATATCTCCACTGAGATTAAGAAAAGCAGTAGCTTAATAAATTAAGTACTTCCTGGTATGGTTACTGTACTGGTAACTCCCCAAAAGAATCTGGATTGTGGTGAGGGAACAGAGAAAAAAGCTCATTTAGGACCTGCACTTACAAAGGGGGTAGGCAGCTGTATATCAGATAGTAAACCTTCTTTTTTTTAAATTTTTTTTATTATTAATTAAGCAAAAAAATTTTTTTTACAAGGTGTTGTGCACCGAGGGTACAGTTACATAGTAGGGCAGTGTGTACATTTCTTGTGATATCTTACAACCTGTTTTTCCATCCGTTGTCTAGGTCAGGTAGACCCATTTGCAATTTACAATGTATCAAGCACATATACAGTGTTCACAGACTTGGTCTCTACTGTCTCTCCATCTCCCTTTGTTAACAGTCATATATCAGGGAGATCATGCCCCTTTGTTTTCTGTGTTCTAGGCTTGTCTCGCTCAACATTATTTGTTCGAGTTCTGACCATTTCCCTGCGAATAACAATATTTCACCATTCCTAATCGCTATGTAGTATTCCATTGTGTATAAGTACCATATTTTTTGGATCCATTCATCTGTGGAGGGGCATCTGGGTTGTTTCCACATTTTGGCTATTGTGAATTGTGCCGCAATAAACATGGAAGTACAAATGTCCTTTTGATATCTTGGGTTTTGCTGTTTAGGATAGATGCCTAGGAGTGGTATGGCTGGGTCATAGGGTAGGACTATATTGATCTTTTTGAGAAACCTCCATACTGTTCTCCAAAGTGGTTGTACTAATTTGCACTCCCACCAACAATGGAGAAGGGTTCCTCTTTCCCCACAGCCCCTCCAGCATTTGTTGTTTCCTGAGTTCAGAGTATAGGCCATTCTAACTGGGGTGAGGTGGTATCTCAGGGTTGTTTTTATTTGCATTTCCTTTACTAGCAGGGATGTTGAGCATTTCCTCATGTGTTTCTTTGCCATTTTTATATCTTCTCTTGTGAAGTCTCTCTTTAGCTCTTTTGCCCATTTCCTAATAGGTTTATTGGGCTTGGAGGGGCTTAGTTTTTTGAGTTCTCTGTAGATGACAGATATCAGGCCTTTGTCTGTTGCTGTGCTGGTAAATATCCTTTCCCATATCGTTGGCTGTCTTTCTATTTTGGTGGCTATGACCTTAGCTGTGCAGAAACTTTTTAATTTGTAGTAGTCCCATTTGTTGAGTCTTTCCCCTATTTGTTGTGCCCCTGGGACTCTATTCAGGAAGTTCCTTCCTGTGCCTATAAGTTCTAGTGTCTTTCCTACTCTGTCCTTCAGTAGTTTTTCAAGGATTCAGGTCTGATGTTGAGGTCCTTGATCCATTTTGAGTTGATCTTGGTGCATGGTGATAGGCTTGGGTCTACTTTGAGTTTTCTGCATATGGCTGCCCAGTTCTCCCAGCACCAGTAGTTGAAGAGGCTATGTTTATTCCATTGTATGTCTTTAGCTCCTTTGTCGAATATCAGTTGGCTGTAAGAGTGCGGTTTTATTTCTGGGTCTTCAATTCTAATCCACTGGTCTTCCGATCTGTTTTTATACCAATACCATGCTGTTTTTGTTATGATGGCCTTGTAGTAGAGCTTGAAGTCTGGTATGGTGATACCTCCTGCACTATGTTTTTTGCCTAGAATTGCTTTGGCTATTCTAGGTTTTTTGCTGTTCCATATGAATTTATGGACTGGTTTCTCTATTTCAGTGAAGAATGTGGCTGGGATTTTGATTGGTATTGCATTGAATTTGTATAACAATTTGGGCAATATGGCCATTTTCACTATATTGATTCTGCCTACCCATGAGCATGGGAGGTCTTTCCATCTCCTTGTGTCTTCTTTGATTTCCCTTATTAGATTTTTGTAGTTTTCATTGAATAGGTCCGTCACGTCCTTGGTTAAGTTGATCCCTAGGTACTTTATTCTTTTTTTGGCTACTGTAAATGGAATTGTTTCCATAATTTCCTTTTCTGTTTGTCTATTGCTGGTGTACAGAAAAGCTGCTGACTTTTGTGGATTGATTTTGTATCCTGCTACTTTGCCAAATTGGTTTATTAGATGTAGGAGTTTGGGTACTGAGTTTTTTGGGTCCTTGAGATATAAGATCATGTCGTCTGCGAATAGGGATAACTTGATTTCTTCCTTGCCGACGTGGATCCCTTTGATGTCCTCCTCTTGCCTTATTGCTATGGCTAGGGATTCCAGCACTATGTTGAACAGAAGTGGGGAGAGTGGGCATCCTTGTCTTGTTCCTGTGTTTAGGGGGAATGATTTAAGTTTCTCTCCATTTAATATGATATTAGCAGTTGGTCTGTTGTATATGGCTTTTATTGTTTTGAGGAATGTTCCATCTATTCCTGTTCTCTCCAAAGCTTTTAATAGGTATGGATGTTGTATTTTGTCGAAGGCTTTTTGGGCATCAACTGAGATAACAATGTGATTCTTGATTTTAGTTCTGTTTATGTGGTGAATTACATTGATTGATTTACGGATGTTGAACCATCCTTGTGACTGAGGGATGAAGCCTACTTGGTCATGATGTATGATATTCTTAATCAGTTTCCGGATCCTGTTAGCTAATATTTTATTGAGAAGCTTTGCATCTGTGTTCATTAGTGATATTGGTCTGTAGTTCTCTTTTTTTGTTGGATCTTTGCCTGGTTTGGGGATGAGTATGATATTAGCTTCATAGAATGAGTTTGGAATTTCTCCCTCCGTTTCTATTTCGCGGAAGAGTTTGAGGAGTATTGGAATTAGCTCCTCACTAAAGGTTTTGTAGAATTCATTGGTGAATCCATCTGGGCCTGGGCTTTTCTTAGTAGGGAGGTTCTTGATTACCTCTTGTATCTCACTGTAAGTTATTGGT